>NC_134187.1:27804344-28001732 GCF_964188355.1 Buteo buteo | reverse complement strand
CCCCACATCCCCCAACACCCCACAGTCCCCCCTCCAGCACCCCACAGAGCCCCCCCACCCCACAGAGCCCCCCCAGCACCCCACGTCCCCCAGCACCCCACAGAGCCCCCACACCCCACAGAGCCCCCCCAGCATCCCATTTCCCCCAGCACCCCATAGAGCCCCCCCAGCACCCCATGTCCCCAATACCCCACAGACCCCCCCAGCACCCCACAGAGCCCCCCCATGTCCCCCAATACCCCACAGACCCCCCCCAGCACCCCACAGAGCCCCCCCATGTCCCCCAACACCCCACAGACCCCCTAGCACCCCATGTCCCCCAACACCCCACAGACCCCCCCAGCACCCCACGTCCCCCAACACCCCACAGACCCCCCCAGCACCCCACAGAGCCCCCCCCACCCCACAGAGCCCCCCCAGCACCCCACGTCCCCCACCACCCCACAGAGCCCCCCCAGCACCCCACAGACCCCCCCAGCACCCCATGTCCCCCAGGTGGGAACCCAGGTGTCCAGGACTGGGGGTGGGGGGGTGTCCGGGAGAGGGGGGGGGGGGGGACACGACACCCAGGGGAGCACCCACCAGCACTGATGTGCCCCCCCCCACACCAGGGGACCCCCAGGAGCAGCTGGTCCGACATTTCCTCATCGAAACGGGCCCCCGGGGTGTCAAGATCAAGGGGTCCCAGGACGAGCCCCACTTCGGTGAGTATTGGGGGTCGGGGGGGGGGATTGTTAGGGTGGGGGGGTGTGGGGGGGTCCCTGACACCCCCCCCTCCGCAGGGAGCCTGCCGGCGCTGGTGCTGCAGCACTCCATCACCCCCATCTCCCTGCCCTGCGCCCTCCGCATCCCCAGCAAAGGTAGGTGACCCCCCCCCAAAACCGTGGTGACCCCCCCATGTCACACAACACCCCCCCCTCCCCACCCAGCACCCTGCGGTTGACCCCCCCACAACCATTCCACCTCACCCCCCCCCATTCCCCTTCCCAACTGAAATGGGGACCCAGCCCCCGGCCCACCAGCCCCCCCTCCATCCCAATTTCCCCCCCCCCCCAGCCCTGGGGTGGGGGGGGCGCAGGGGCCCCAGCCTGTGTGTGTCCCCCCCCCACCCCAGACCCCCTGGAGGAGAGCCTGGACGTGCCCGTGCCCCCCAACATGAGCACGGCCGCCGACCTGCTGCGCCAGGGAGCAGGTGGGTGCTGGGGTGGGGGGCACTGGGATTGGGAGTACTGGGATTGGGAGTACTGGGATTGGGAGTACTGGGATAGGGGCACTGGGATGGGGGGGGCACTGGAATTGGGAGTACTGGGATTGGGAGTACTGGGATAGGGGCACTGGGATTGGGAGTACTGGGATAGGGATTACTGGGATGGGGCACTGGGATTGGGAGTACTGGGATAGGGATTACTGGGATGGGGCACTGGGATTGGGAGTACTGGGATAGGGGCACTGGGATGGGGGGGCACTGGGATTGGGAGTACTGGGATAGGGATTACTGGGAATGGGAGTACTGGGATAGGGATTACTGGGATGGGGCACTGGGATTGGGAGTACTGGGATAGGGATTACTGGGAATGGGAGTACTGGGATAGGGGCACTGGGGTGGGGCATCAGAATTGAGGCACTGGAATGGGGGGCACTGGGATTGGGAGTACTGGGATTGGAGGGCACTGGGACTGGAAGTACTGGGATAGGGGTACTGGGATGGGGGGGCACTGGGATTGGGAGTACTGGGATAGAGGCACTGGGGGGGGCGTGCTGGGATGGGGACATCAGGATTGGGAGCACTGGGATGGAGAATAGTGGCAGGCACTGGGGGGGGGGCATTGGGATTGGGAACAGGGGGATGGGGGGACTGGGAGCACTGGGATGGGGGGCCTGGACAAGGGGGGGGGCACTGGGAGGGGGTGCAGGGCTGTGCCCATCACCCCAGTGTCCCAGGGGTGGGGGGGGGCTGTGTCCCCAGTTCACAGGCTGGGGAGGGGGGGGCCACAGCAGGGCTGTACCCCAGTTTAGGGGGGGGGGGCACAGCAGGCCGGCCCCCCCCCCAGCGCTGCCCCCCCCCAGCCTGCAGCGTGCTCTACCTGGGCTCGGTGGAGACGGAGTCGCTGACGGGGCCGCAGGCGGTGGCCAAGGCGGTGGGCACGGTCCTGGGGGGCACCCCGCGCCCCCCCCCCGCCTGCACCGTCCACTTCAAGGTGTCAGCGCAGGGCATCACCCTCACCGACAGCCAGCGCAAGTGAGTGACCCCCCCCGGCACCCACAGCCCCCCCCCGGGCTGCTAATGGCCCTCGGGGGGGGACCCTGGACCCCCCTCCTAGCATTCCCCCCCACCCCGCTCCATTGATCAAGGGGGGGGGGCTCGACCACCCCCCCCAGCATCACACCCCCCCCCAGTATCATCATCTGGGGGGGCCCTGGACCCCCTCCCAGCATCCCCCCCCCCCTTGCCACCCCCACCCCAGTGTCCCAGCCCCACATACCATCCACCATGGGGGTCCCAAACCCCGTGTCACACCCCCCCCCCCCCCGGGTACCATCATCGGGGGGGGGGGGTCCCAAACCCCCATCCCACCATCACCCCCCCCCCACTCACCCCATTTCCCCCCCCCAGGCTCTTCTTCCGCCGTCATTACCCCGTCAGCAACGTCACCTACTGCAGCACAGACCCCGAGGACCGCAGGTGATTGGGGGGGGGCACAGATGTGGGGGGGGCACACACACACACACGAGGGGGGGCATCTGGCTAATTAGCACTCCGCTAACGACACCCTCCCACAGGTGGGCGAATCCAGATGGCACCACTTCTAAGTAAGTACCACACGGGACCCCCCCATGGTGGGGGGGACAGTGCTGGTATATGTGTCGTTCCCCCCCCCCAACCACAGCTCTGCCCCCCCCCCCAGGATTTTTGGCTTCGTGGCCAAAAAGGCGGGGGGGCCGGGGGGGAACGCCTGCCACCTCTTTGCCGAGCTGGACCCCGAGCAGCCTGCCTCCGCCATCGTCACCTTCATCACCAAGGTCATGCTGGGCACCCACCGCAAGTGAGGGACCCCCCCCGGGACCCCCCCCCGCCCTCGCTGGGGGTGGGGGGCACTGCTGACCCCCCCCACCCCAGTGCTGGGGGGCAGCAGCCAGGCAGGGGGGCTGACGCCCAGCAGCGTGGACAGAGATGAGGGGGGTGTAGGGGGGGGGGTTGTAGGAGGACCCCAGGGAAGCCCCCCCCCCAATTGTGGGGGGGTGAGGGGGGGCCGGGCACCAATAAAGCAAAGTCTATTTTTGTCTAAGAAAGGATTTATATGAGCTTTAGTCAGACGTCTCTAATATATATATATATTATATAAGGGGGGGGCGCGGAGCTGTATGGGGGGGGCGCGGACCCCCCCCTCCTTGTCCGACCATGTGCAAATGCCAACGGAGAAACCAAAACCGTCTCGCAGGCTCCTTTTTTCTGCGCCGGCTTGGCTTGGGGGGGGGGGGCCAGCCCAGCCCATGCCCCCCCCCCACACCCCCCAGCATGGGGGGGGTCCCGGGGTGGGGGCGCAGCCCCCCTGGGGTGGGTGGGGGGGTCCCAGGGGGGGTTTACATTCACAAGGTGGGGGGACAGCAACACCATGGATTTGGGGAGGGAGGAAGGAAACGGAATGTACCCTTAACTCTGCCCCCCCGCCAGCCAGGGACCCCCCACACACGCACGGGGGGGGGCAGTGGGATGACGGGGGGGTCCCGCAGCTGCACAAAGGGGCACCCACAGGTGGCGAGGGCAGGTTTGGGCCCCCCAGTAACACAGAGAGGGGGGGAACCCACTGCCAGGCAAAAGGCCTTAAAGTGCACAGGGGGTGTTGGGGGGGGCGGTGCCCGGCAGGGTGGGGGGCCCCCCCGTGCCCCCCCCCCCCACCCTAACCACTGAGGGGGTGCAGGTCGACCTTGACCTTCTCGCCGCTGCTGAGCATCCCGACGGTGGGGAAGTACCCCCCCGGCGGCACCACCGCCTCCTTCTTGCCGATGATCTTCCCGTTGCGGGTGAAGAACACCTGGGGGGGGCACATACAGATGGGGGGGGACGACACACATTAGGGGGTGTCAGGGCATTCCCCCCCCCCCCCCAAATCCATGGAGGGGAAGGGGTCGATGCCCCCAGCCCAGCGCTGATGGACGCCAGGAGGAGCCACTGCAAAAAGGCCCCCAATACCGGGGGTGAGGGGGGCTCAATCCTGCCCCCCCCCGGGGGGGTGCTGTGCTCTTACCACCACCTTCTTGCCCTCGTGCTCCTGCTCCATCTCCTCGCCGTCGTCTTCCTCCTCCTCCTCTTCCTCCTCCTGGTGCAGGTACATCACGTTCCTGACGGGTTTGGGCTTCACCTCCGCAGTGTCGCAGGTGTCGTCGCTGTCACCTGGGCACGGGGGGGGGGGGGACGGGGACGACACACGATGGTGGTTCTGCTGTGCCCCCCCCCCCCCTCCACGGGATGTTCAGCCCCACGGGGGGGGGTCCCTGGCTCCCCCCAGCCGGTACCTTCGCTGTCCAAGATGTAGTCGCGGGGGAACATGATGCCGCAGCCCATGATGTCGCCCTTGTAGCAGCGGGGGCCGAAGGGGTCCCCCACCCCGCTGCCGTGGAAGATCTTCCCGTCGTCTGGGGAGGGAGGGGGGGGAGGTGTCACAGGACCCCCCCCCCCCGCAGCGCTGGGACCCCTCCCCATTACCACCCCATGGGGCTGCACCCCACCAAGAGGGGGTGACGGGGGACAAACCGGTGGGAAGGAACGTGCTGCCAGGAGGAAGATGAAGGCTGGGGGGGGGGGGCAGGGAGCAGCATCCTGGGGGGGGGCACCAGAATCGGGCCTGTGTAGTGTTTTGGGGCAGCGGGGGGGGGACACAGGGTGGGTGAGAGCAAGCACAACCAGTACAACAGACCCAAACCCCTGGGGAGGCTGGGAAAGGGGGGCGGGGGGGGGATGAGGATGACACCCCCCCCCACATCCCAGGGTGGGGGTGCTGGACCCCAAACGCCACTGGGGGGGGGGGGGAAGGTCAACACCTTTAGGGGGGGTCCCCATGTTTGGGGGGGGACTCACCCGCATGATACGCCACCGAGCCCCTGCTCCAGCCGGGATGCCGGTTTTTCGGGTAATCCTGCACAAAGAGGAGGAAGAAGAGAAGGATGAAGGCTCGGGGAGGGGGCAGCCCAGGGCCCCCCCCCCCCCGGCGCCCCTCACCTTGCGGGCCAGCCCCAGGGCGATGTAGCATTTCTCGCCGGGGTCCACGATCTCCACCTCGAAGTAGTGGCTGCGGGTGCTGAGGGGGCGACGCGCCTGCGCCAGCCCCACGTCCACGATGCTCTTCCCTTTACCCACGTACTCCAGCAGCTGCGGGGGGGGGCACACAACACCCAGGGATTGGGGGGGGGGGGCTCACACCCCCACACCCCACCATCAGCAGTGTGAAGAGGGGGGGAGGTGGGCTCAGGTTGAATGGCGGGGGGGGGGGGGGTGTTGGTGGTGTCCTAAAGCTGGGGGGGGGCAGCCCAAACCTGGGGGGGGCAGCCCAAACCTGGGGGGGGATGACACCCCAAACCTAGGGAGGGGGTCACAAATCTGGAAGACGACACCCTAAAACTGGAGGGTGTCCCAAACCTGGAGAATGACACCCCAAAGTGAGGAGGGGGGGGCAAACCTTGCAGGGGGGACACCCCAATCCTGAGGGGGTGCAGCGTCCCAAACCTGGGGGGGCGGGCGTCCTAAGCCTGAGGGGACACCCCAAACCTGGGGGGGGGGGCATCATGCTCCCAGCCCCCAAGAACAGGCAACACCCCAAAGGGGTGCAGGGCCGGGGGGGGACAGGGACAGCCTTCAGCCCCCCACCCCAGCAGCAGTGCTGGGGATGGGGGGGGCGGGAAGGGGCCCCCCCGGTCCGCGATGCCGGGAAGTGGGTGGGAGCTCCCCGGGGGGGGGCCGGGGCTGTTTACGCTGCTGAGGTCGGCCTGGGCCTGCGCCCACATTCCTGCCCACCCCCGGCTTGGGGGGGGGGGGGGGGGGGAACGGAAAAAAACCCTTTAGGAACCACAAAACATCCCCTTTTCCCCTCAAAGCTACCAGGGAAGGGGGGTCTGGGGGGCTTGGCTAGGTGGGGGGGGCTTGGCATGGGGTGTGTGTGTCCCCCCCCAGCACCCCACTGCAGCTGTGGCGGGGGCCACAGCCCCCGGCCAAGCTCCGGGAGGGAACGGCCAAAAAAATGCGGAGGAGAATGAAAATGAAACAAGTTGGTGGCTGAATGGGGCTGGGGGGGGGGAATGACAGGAGGGTCCTGGGCATTGCTGGGGAACCACCCCCCCCCCCGTGAGAAACAGGGAAACTGAGGCACAGGGTGTGTGTGGGGGGGGGGGTGACCAAGGCACTGGAGGGGGGGGAAACTGAGGCACATCTCAGGGGAGACCCACTCCCACAACAGCCAGGGACGAGGCTCCAGGCACCCCCGACCCCCCCAAGCTTTGGGGGGGGGGGGCCCAGCTCCACCCCCCCCGCTGCAGTTAGCGCCAGCATTGTTCGACGGCAGCGGGTGGCACTGGAGCCGGCGGGGAGGACGGAGAGGGGGACCACGAGGCTGGGAGCAAGCGGGGGCTGCTGCGGGGGGGGGGGCGTGATGGAAAATAGCCCCCGGCGCCAAGCTGCAAACCCTTAAAACTCGGGGGGGGGGGGGGGGGGGCGGGTTGGGGCTGTGGGTTTGCTTTCGCAAAGGGTAGGGGGGGCCCTGCCGAGCTGCCTGCCCCCCGCAGCGAGCACAGCCCGGCCCTCCACCGCCTTGCGAAAGCGATGGGGCCCCCCCAGACCCCCCCAAAGCAGGGGTGACGGCAGCGACACGGCCAGCTCCTGCGCGGGGTGCTCTGCCACGATTTTGGGGATCCCACTGAGGTGGGGGGGAATCCACCAGGGGAAGGGTCCTGAGCCCCTGGTTGACGAGGGAAATCAGAGCAAGAGCTGCGGCCGATCATTGATTCTGGGGGAAAACAGCTCCTTTTTGGGACTCGCTGCAGGACTTGGGGTTTCACCTCTCCCCAGCACAGCCCTGCTCACGCTCGCACCCCAAAAGCCCCTCTCCTGAGCCCCCTAAATCCCGACACCCCCCAAAAAGGGCTTCGTGCCAACGCTGGGGAACCCAGGACGCGCGGTGGTGGCCGCGTACCCGCCTTGGTCCCCCGTCAATAACGCAGGGGGATGCCAGGGCCTGGCATAGGGGCTGGGGGGGGCAGCTCCTCTAAAGGACCCCCCAGCCCCCCACTCCCCCTCTAACCTGGGGGCGGGGGGCAGCACTCACCGTGCCGCAGACCTTCACGTCGTGCAGCCGCCCCCACTCCTCCTCGTAGCTGTCCACCATCATGGCGCTGTCGTCCTCCTCCGTCCCCAGCTCGGCGTGGAGGTGCAGCCGCACCTCCTCTCCCAGCGAGTGCATCCCCACCGCCGGGAAAAGCCCCTCGGGGGACAGCGGCATGATGGTGGAACCCACCTGCGGGTTTGGGAGGGGGGGGACATGGGGTGGGGGTCAGGTCGTGGCTCCGGGGGGGGGGGGGGTGAAGGCGAAGAAGAGGGTGGGGGGGGGTCTCACCCTCTTCCCGTTTTTGGTGAAGAAGATCTGGGCTGTCTGCACCTCGAAGGAGACCAGCTCGATGCCGCAGCCGATGCGATCCCCGGAGCTGCACTTGGTGCCGAACTGCCGCCCCTTGGCTCTGCCGCTGTACAGCCTGGGGGGGGCCCGGGGAGGGGGCTGAGCACGGGGGTGACAGCAAAAAGGGGGTGGCCGGACCCCTTCCCTTGTCCCCAGGCCACTCCAGAGGCCACAAGCATCCCCCAAACCCGCTCCCCAGTGGCAGACCAGGTCCCGACAGCCCCCCCCCCCCCCGGGTCCCAGCAGCCCCCCCAGGTCCCAGTGACCCCCCCACTCACTTCCCGTCATCGGCATGGTACGCTACGGAGTCGGGCAGCCAGCCGGGCTGGTGGTCCAGGCTGTAGTACTGTGGCACGAGGCCGACGGCGATGGTGCCCCGCACCCCGCTGTCCACGATGGACACCTGGGGGGTGACGCCGAGAAAGCCCGTCAGCACAGCGGGCGCTGCGGGGGGGGGGGGGGCACTCAGCCATTCCCCCCCTCCAAAAAATCTGGTGGAGGAGCTCCCCCTCCCTGGGGGTGAGGTTTCACCTCAAAGTAGTTGTTGTCCCTGGTGAGGGGCCGCGGTGCCACGTAGCAGCCGACCTCGCCGGAGTTCCCGTGATAACTGGGGGGGGGGGGAACAAACCACAGGTGACTGTCACCCATGCTGACGGGCACCCACGACCCCCCCGCATGGGTGCAGCCCCCTCCCCGTCCCATACCTGAGCGTGTCGCCGTCCACCAGGATGTGCTTGGCGCGCTCCTGGTAGCGGACGGCCCGAACCTCCCGGATCTCCCGGATCCGCCGGCGCCAGTTCAGGAACCTGTAGTGCAGGTTCAGGTCATCCATGGCGAGGGGAAACCTGCGGGGGGGGGCGGCAGTCAGGGCCCCCAGGGACCCCCCCCGGCCCGTGGGCCCCCTCCCTGCCCCTGTCCCCCCTTCGCCATTGCTGTGTGTCCCCCCCCAGCTCCCCCATAACCATCTCCTCCCACCAGCTCCTCATCCCTGCCCCCCCACACCCACCACCCTACACATGG
This sequence comes from Buteo buteo, assembly GCF_964188355.1. Lineage (NCBI taxonomy): Eukaryota > Metazoa > Chordata > Aves > Accipitriformes > Accipitridae > Buteo > Buteo buteo. The sequence goes on along the minus strand of NC_134187.1, from coordinate 27,993,051 downwards.
GCCCCCACACCCTTACAACTGCCCCCCCCACCGCCTCACCCCACACCCAGACCCCCCCCAAAGCGTGTTGCTCCCCCATACCCCACTCCCCCCTGCCCACCCCCCCCCCATATACCCACAACCGAGCCCCCCATACCAGGCCCACCCCCAACCGCAGAACCGGGTCGCCCCCACACCGGGCCCCCCCCACACCCAGGGTTCCCTCCAGCCCCACAACCCCCCACCCCACCCCGATACCGGGACCCCCATATCGGGACCCCCCCCAGCCCCACAACCGCCCCCTCCCCCATACCGGGACCCCCGTACCGGGACCCCCCCCCCCACCCAGGCCCCCTCCCAGCCCCACAACCGGCCCCCCCGCCCTCACCGGCCCGGCCCCGCCCGCCCCCTCCATGGGCTCCGCGCTCCGGCCGCTCCCGGCTCCGGCCCCGCCGCCCTCACTCACATCCGGGGCCCCGCGCTTCCTCCTCCGTCTCCTCCTCCTCCCGCCCCGACGCGCCTTTCGGCCAATCGCCGCCCGACGCGCCTCGACCGACGGCTCGTTAGGCCAATCGGAAGGCCGGAGGAGAGGGTGGGGGGCGGAGCCCGCCGGGGGGTGGGAGGAGGTCACATGACCCCGCGGGCCCTGGCTGGGACCGGGAGGGTGAGGGCGAGAGAGCGCCCCCTGGGGCGGGGGCGGGGAACAGCGCGGTGTGGACCGGGGATACCGGGGGGGCTGGGGATACTGGGGGGGGACTGGGGATACTGGGGGGGGACTGGGGACACTCGGGGGACTGGGGATGCTGGGGGGGAATGGGGGGACTGGGGTGTGCACTGGGGACACTGGGAGGACTGGGGAGACTGGAGATACTGGGGGGACTGGGGTGTGCACTGGGGAGACTGGGGGGGACTGGGGAGACTCGGGGGGGGGACGACTGGGGTTTGCACTGAGGGCAACTGGGGAGACTGGGGGGGGGACTGGGACATGGCCCTGGGGGGCACTGGGGCCACTGGGGCACCGCCCTGGGCTCCGTACTGGGGCCACCGGGGCCGGGCTCCGGGGCGTCGCGCTGAGGGCGCTGAGCGTGCCCTGCGGGGGGGACTGGGCTGTACTGGGAGCGCTGGGGGCCACCGGGCGATGGACTCGGGGGCGGCAGGGGGGTCCCGGGTGGGGGGGGGGGCTGGGTGATGCTGGGGGGGGGGGGGGGGGCTTGCTGCCCGGGGACCGGTCCCCCCCCGTGAACCCCGAGCCCGGTGCCCCCCCCCCCCCCCGGCGTGTCCCCCCCCCCCGGTGTCCGGCCCCCCCCCCATCCCGGGGCCGGGGGCACCTGGCGGGGCGGCCCGGGGGGGGTTGGGGGGGGCGGACGCCGTTACTTAAGGACGGCGGCGGGGCCGGGCGCGGGCAGAGCGGGAGGCGGCGGGGACCGCTCCGGTGCGGTCCCGGTGCGGTCCCGGTCCCGGTCCCGGTCCCGGTCCCGGTCCCGGTGCCGGTGCCGCCATGCGGGCGGGCTACCGGCTGATGCTGCTGGTGCTGCTGACGGAGGCGGCTCCGGTTGCCGGTAACGGCGGTGAGGAAACGGAGGGACCGGTCCCGGGAACGGTGCCGGGAACGGTCCCGGGACCGGCGACGGTCTCCTCCCCCCGCGGTCCCGGGGAACCGTGCGGGGTTTACACACCGGGCTGTGCCCGGGGGCTCCGGTGCATCCCCCGGCCCGGGGAACGCGCCCCGCTCCGCGCTCTCCTCCGGGGCACCGGGCTCTGCCGCCCCCTCCGTGCCCGCCCCGCCGGTACCGGAGCCCCCGCAGGTGAGAGCGGGGGGGGGGACGACACCGGGAGACACCCCCCCCCCCCCCACGGGGTCGGTGCGGGGGGGGGGGGGGCTGTTCGGGAGCGATGGGGACACCGGGGCACCCCCGGGGAGCAGGCGGTGGACGCCAACCGGGACTGGGGGGGGGGCACCGGGGGGGGGGTCCTGGGCACCGGGGGGGGGTCGCGGAGCTTCACCCGGTGTCACCCCCGGGGTGCGGGAGGGAGCTGGGGGGGGGACACACACGAATCCCGGGGGATCCCGGTATACGGGGGGGGGTGGGGGGGGCGAATCCCGGTATACGTTGGGGGCGGGGGTTGGGGGACCCCCACCCGCGGGAACGGGGGGGTCCGACGTGGGGGGGGGGTAGAAATGAGGGGGGGAACCCCCATATCCTGCGGGGGGGGCTGGAAAGGGGGGGGACCCCCATATCCTGCGGGGGGGGACCCCCATATCCTGCGGGGGGGGACACTAGGAGAGGGGGGCTCCCATATCCCTGGGGCGTGGGACCCCCATATGGGGGGGGTGCTGGGAAGAGAGGGGGGACCCCCAAATCCCGGGGGGGGGACCCCCAAATCCCGGGGGGGGGGCGGGAGGGGCCCGTAGGGGCCCCTCTCAGTGGCGGCGGGCGGGATTGCAAGGGGGGGGATTTTTTTGGGGGGGGGGCACCCACTGAGTCCTGACCCCCCCCCCCCACAGGGGACAGCCCTCAGGAGGGGTCCCCCCCCACGCCGCCCCCCCCGGCTGACGGCAAGGAGGAGCTGGAAACGGTGGGTGCTGGGGGGGGGGGGGGGGGTCGCTACCGGGGTGGAGGGGGGCCGGGGGTGAGACCTTCCCCCCGCCCCACCTCCGTGACCCCCCCCCACGCCCCCCCCCCCCCCCGCAGGCTCCGTGCCGGGGGCATTTGGCCGCCGTCCTGCAGGAGCTGCGGGCCGGGCTGTACCGCACCGCCTCCGCCATCTTCCTCCCCAACTGCGACACCCGCGGCTTCTACCGCCCCAAGCAGGTGGGGGGGGGCACGGGGGGGGTCGGCAGAGGAAGAAGTAGGAGCTGCCGTGCCTCAGTTTCCCCGCGTGGGGTGGGCTGGGGGGGAGGGAGAGCATTCAAGGACACGCACACACACCCCCGTGCCTCAGTTTCCCCATGTTGGGGGGGAGTGGGGGGGGGTACGCTAATGTCTCGACTTCCCACCACCACCTCCCGTGCCTCAGTTTCCCCAGGGTGGGGGGGGGGCTGGGGGAGTAGACCATCCTGGGGTCCCCCCGTGCCTCAGTTTCCCTGTGTCGGGGGAAGCAGAGCACAGGGGACCCCAATATCCCCCCCGCGTGCCTCAGTTTCCCCAGACCATGAAGCTCAGTTTCCCCTGGGTGGGGGGTCCGGGGGGGGTAGAGTGTCCACACCCATCCCCCCGTGCCTCAGTTTCCCCGTGTCGGGGGCAGTAGAGCACAGGGGACCCCAATATCCCGCCCCCTCCCGTGACTCAGTTTCCCCAGACCATGAAGCCGAGTTTTGGGGGGGGGGGGTCCCCCGTGCCTCAGTTTCCCTATGTCGAGGGGAGTAGAGCACAGGGGACCCCAATATCCCGCCCCCCCCGTGCCTCAGTTTCCCCTGGGTGGGGGGGTCCGGGTGGGTAGAGTGTCCACGCCCATCCCCCCCAGTGCCTCAGTTTCCCCAGCCCACGACGCCCAGCGGGCAGCAGCATCTGGGGCCTCAGTTTCCCCTTGCTGGGTGCTTCGGAGGGCAGAGCCCCCCCAAGACCTCCCGGGGGGTCGGGGGGGGCCCCCCCCTCACCCCAATTCCCGCCCCCCCCGCAGTGCCGGGCCTCCCAGGGGCTGAAGCGCGGGCAGTGCTGGTGCGTGGACCGGAGGGGGCACCCGCTGGCGGGCACCGAGGGGCAGGGGGGAGCCCCCCGCTGCCCCCCCACCTGAGGGGGCCCGGGGCTGGGACCCCCAAATACAGCGTGACGTGGGGAAGGGGGCTCCCGCTGTCTCTGTCTCGAGGGGGGGACACCCCAAAAGTGGGCTCAGCTCCCTCCTTCCCGCACTTTCGGGGTGCACGGACCCCCCCGGCTTGTCCCAGCTTTGCCCCCTCGCTGCCCCCCACCCCCTCGCTGCCCCTGCACCCTGAAACTGCCCCCAGGACCCCCAGAACTGCCCCAATCCCCCCCCCCAAGAGCTGTCCCTACACCCTGAAACTGCCCCAAGCCACGCCCCTCACCGCCCCAAGCCACGCCCCACCCCTCAGCCACGCCCCCACCCCGGGCCGACCCAAACCACGCCCCCTCCCTAAATCACGCGTCAATTGCCCCGGCCCCGCCCCGCCCACCGCCCTGGCGGGAAGCCGGAGGCCACGCCCCGCACGGGAGCGGCGCGGAGCGCGGTGAGGGGCTGCGGGGGGACGCGGGTGGCGGCACCGGGGGGGGGGGGGGGGGCCGGGCCGATGGTGGGCACCCGGGGGGGGTGGGGGGTCGGGGGGATCCGGCGCCGTGGTGGGCTGGGGGGACAGCGGGCCCCGCGGTGGGTTGGGGGCTGTGGGATGGCATCAGGGTGAGCCGGGCACCGGGCAGGTTGGGGGGGGGGGGGCACCGGGGTGACCTGGTCCCACGGCAGGCTGGGGGGCACTGGGGACAGCAGGGTGACCCAGCCCCACAGCCAACCTGTGGGGCACGGGGCTGACCCAGCCCCACGGCAGGCTGGGGGGCTATGAGGACAGCAGGGTGACCCGGCACCATGGCTGGGTGGGAGTATGGGGTGGCATCAGGGTGACCCAAGCACCGGGAAGGCTGGGGCGGGGGGCACCAGGGTGACCTGGTCCCATGGCAGGCTGGGGGGCACCAGGCTGACCCAGCCCCGCGGCAGGCTGGGGGGCACCAGGCTGACCCGGCCCCACGGCAGGCTGGGGGGCACCAGGCTGACCCGGCCTCACAACAGGCTGGGGGGCACCAGGGACAGCAGAGTGACCCAGCCCCACGGCAGGCTGTGGGGCAGGGGGCTGACCCGGCCCCCCGGCAGGCGGCGGGGCTGACGGAGCCCCCCGAGGCGCCATGTCTCGGGGCGAGCGGGAGACGCTGCTGGCGCTGCAGCGGGCGCTGACGGAGGAGCAGTTCCGGACCCTCAAGTACCTGCTGGAGGAGCGGCTGCCCCTGGCCGAACTGCGCCCCGCCACCCGCCCCGACCTCTGCAGCCTCCTGCTCCAGCGCTTCCCCGGGCAGGCCCTGCGCATCACCGCCGACCTCCTCCGGCAGATCCACCGCCACGACCTCATCCGCCTCCACCAGCTCCCCGGCGCGGAGGAGAACGAGGAACCCGGGGAGAAGGGGGAGGCCGGCGGCCCCTCGGCTCCGTCGGGACGCGGGGAGGAGGATGCGGGACGTCAGCCCGTCTCGCTGCCGGCCGCGTCCTCCCCTCTCTCCCTGCGTCCCCGGCGCTTGACGGAGAAGGATCTGATCCAGATCGCCCAAAAACTGGGCAAAGAGTGGCAGGAGGTGGGAATCGGGTACCTGGGGCTGGAGAGGAGCCGCCTGGACCAGATTCGGGAGGATAACCCCCGCAACGTCGTCATGCAGAGCTTCGAGATGCTGCGGGAGTGGCGGCGGCGGGAGAAGCAGGAAGCCACGGCCCCGCGCCTCTACGCCTGCCTGGCCCCCGCCAGCCTGGACCCCGAGGTGCTCGACCTCCTCCAGAGCTTCCAGGGGGACTGAGGGAGGCGGGGGGGCTGCCTGCTTCCTGCCCACCCAACCCCCCGCCGCCCTTTTTTGCGGGGTTTTAATACTGAAGAGGGAACAGTAAAAATGTTTTTATTCCACCTGTGTGGGATGTTCTTGGGGTCGGGCGCCGAGCCCTGCCCGCCTTTATTCCGAATTTAAGGTGGGACGCAGGAGCCGGGAGGAACGCTGGGCTCTGCTCCTCTTCCTCAGGGCTAGGGGGGGGTCTCTGGGCAGAGGGTAAGGGGTCTAAGGGGGCCCCCCTGGGGTCCTCACAAATCCTGTCCCAGCCTCTCGATCTCATCCAGGAAGAAATCCAAGTCGTCCTTGGTGACGGCGGGGTTGGTGACGATCTGGCGGAAGAAGTTGACCCTGGCGCCGTGGGGCTGGTAGCCCACCATCATGGACCCCTTCCTCATCATCCGCTCCTTGATGGCGGGAGCCACCTGTGCCGTGGGGGAGACCCCGTCACCGTGGGGCTGCAGTTGGGGGGGGATGGTGGAATTTGGGAGGGGGTGGGGGGTTTTTTTGGTGGGGCAGAACGGCCGGCTCCTGTGCTCACCTTCCCCAACCTCGGCCAGTAATCCGGGGAGCCCTCCCTGCCCCGCAGGCTGGGGGGCACGAACCAGAAGCAGAGGTTGATGAACTCTGGCTGTGGGAGGAAGAGGAGGAGGAAAGGGATCACGGTCCTTCACGGAAACCCAGACCCTGGTGGGGGGCACCAGTTTGCCCCCGATCCCCATTTTGGGACTGCCCCGGGGATTTAAACCTCAGGACAGAGCTCAGGGCAGGTGGCTCCTCTCGCCAGGGCTTGGCAATGCCTTAGGGTGTTATTAAGGGGGGAGAAACAACGTAAAACACCCCCCCGGGCTGCGGTTCGGCACACGGCAGAGCCCAGGCGATGAGCCGTACCTCCAGCACCAGCTGGAAGCCGTCCCTCCTCTTCACCTCCTCGGCCAGGTACCTAGGGAGGAAGGAGAGCGTGAAGCCCCAGGATTGGGGGGGGGGGGCCCGGTGTGTGTCCCCCCACTCCAGCGCTCACCGGGTGTAGGCGAAGGCCCGCTCGACGCGGCGCGCCAGCCCCTCGGTCCCGGCGGCTTTCCAGAGGAGCCAGAGCTTGAGGCAGTCCACCCGGCGGCCGCACTGCAGGGTCTTGTCCCCCGTGTCGTAGGTGACGTCGTAAAATTTATCGGGTTGGAAGAGGTACGTGGCGCCGGCGCCGTGGCAGCGCTGGAGGAGGCCCTGGGGGAGACGGCGGTCAGCCCCCCAACCGGCGTGGTGTGGGGCAGACCCACAGAGGGGAAGGGGCTGTGGGACTTACAGAGGTGTCGCGGAGCAGGAAGGCCGAACATTGCAAACCCACTGTCAGCATCTTGTGGGGGTTCCAGGCCACAGAGTCAGCCCTGCGGGAGAGGAGAGTTTTGAGGGGGGACAGCGAGCCCCCAGCGTGGGGAGAGGGGGGTCCCCAAGTCCTTAAACGGGGAGTTTTGAGCCTGTTTTGTGGGGAGCTCAGAGTCGGAGAGGGTCACTCACCTCTCGATGCCAGTCAGGAGGTGCCGGTGTTTGCCGGAGAGCAGGGCGCTGCCGCCCCAGGCTGCCTGCTGGGCAGGGAGAGGGGTGTCAGAGCTGGCGCCGGCAGGAAGAGGGGGTCCCAAGGGGGCACGTGCATGTGTCCCCCCTTCAGCCCCAGATATTTCCCCCTGTTACTCACATCCACGTGGAACCAGAGGCCGTGGCGCTGGCAGACGTCGGCGATGCCGTCCAGCGGGTCGAAGGCGCCCAGGACGGTGGTGCCGCAGGTGGCACAGACGAAGAAAGGCTTGGCGCCCTGTGGGCGGACAAGGGGACGGTGGGATGGGGCAGGGGCTGGTGGGATGGGGCAGGCTCTTTCACGGACGGCTCTGCCCCAGCACTGGACCCAGCACCCCACGGACGCTCCCCTCTGTCCCCCACCCCGCCTCACCTCAGCTTTCGCCCTCTGGATCTCCTTCTCCAGCTCCTCAGGGATCATCTTCCCCCTGAGGGATGGGGAGAGAAACAAAATGGAAGCAGGGACGGGCTGGGGAAGCAGGGCTGGCAGAGCCCAGCTGGGATCAGCTCCGGCACTCACCTCTCATCGGTGCTGACCAGGTGGACGTTGTCGGTGCCGATGCCCAGGAAAGCAGCTCCTTTCTGGATGGAGTAGTGGCTCTGAGCGGGGAGAAGATGGGGGTCAGATTTGGGGGAGGGGGGGGCTGGTCCCAAACCCCATCCCCTTCCCGTCTCCCCGCCCCGGGGCTGGCAGACCCTGCTCCGCACCTCCCGGGAGGTGAAGAGGGCCAGGCGCGGCAGAGCCCAGCTGCCCTTCTGCCGGCTCTCTGGGAAGCGGTGGAACCGGGCCACGTTCATGGCATACATGTTGGAGATGGAGCCTCCTGCCAGGGGACAGGGACACCCGCGTCACAGCTGGGGACGGTGCTGAGCCACCACCAGGGTCACAGGTGGGGACGGGGACAGGGACAAGCCACAGGCGGGACCGGGAGGGATCTGGGTACCTGGGCAGAAGATGCCGTCGCCACTGCTCCAGCCCACCAGCTCCCGCAGCTTGGCCAGCACCACCTCCTCCATCAGCACGAACACGGGGGCGATCTCGTAGGTGTATCTACAGGGGGGCATGACACCCGTGGGGGTGGCACCACTCCCCCCCACCTCTTCCAGGCTCCCCAAAACCTCAGCACCCCAAAATACCCCTGCTTAGGGCCAGCCCCCCCCCCCCATTTTCGGGCACGTACTGGCTGGTGTTGAGGGCCTCGGTGATCAGGCGACCTGCCAGTGCGTGGTGGTCCAGGCCAGAGAAGAGCTGGTTGAAGAAGCGAGGGTGACCTGGGTGGGGGTGAGACGGGGGCAGCGTCAGGGGCAGGGGGACAGGAGCCACCCCCTTGACCCCTTCCTCATGGGATCCCTGTCACCGTGGGGACTCATGCCCTAGGGACACTGCCACAAGAGGGCGACTGTCACCCGCGGGAGCAGGGCCACCTCTGGAGCCGTGTGTGGGACGGGGACACGAGTGGGACCATGCGGGACCCATGAGCCCAGGACAGCATCTGTCTGGGGTGGGGAGGCAGCCTTGCCAGACTGGGACCACTGGGAGCAGCTGGGGCTGAACCGGGGAGCAGAGGGGCTGAATGGGGAGCAGCTGGGGCTGAACTGGGGAGCAGAGGGGCTGAACTGGGAGGAGTGGGCTGAACCGGGAGCAGCGGGGCTCACAGGTTTTGACGCTGTAGCGGATGACGTCCCGGCAGCGCTCCAGTAGCCGCTCCGGCAGCTCCCCGCTGCTCCGCAGCTCCAGGTCCAGCAGCTCCCGCAGCTCCTGGGGCTCCTTCCAGTCACAGACCTGCGGGGAAGGGGGGAACAGGATTCGGCCCCGGTCAGGCAGGGACCCCCGCTCCGTCCCCACCACCTCGCTGGGGGCCTCTGGGTCTCACCCACCTTTTCGGTCACATCCGTCCCCTTCCGCACGGCTTCATCCAGCAGGACCTGGAAGGCTTCCCGCAGGAATTCCTCCCCGGCTGCTTTATCCAAGCCGGGACGCTCCAGCCAGCTGCTCTCCGCCATCACGCCGGTCCTGGCCACCTCATCCACAGCGGGGCAGCCACGGGACGGCCGTCACCCCCCACCACGGGCCGGGAGGGACCCCCCAGCCTTCCCACCCTGCGTGGGGATCGGCGGAGCGTGCCGGCCAGGAAGCGTGCCAGGATGAGGTGCTCCCGGCTCGCCCTCACCTCGTGCAGGCAGGGATTATCCTCTCGGCCACGTCGTCGCAGAGGGACAAGGGACAAAGTACGCGGTGGCGAAGAGCGGCTCTTAAAGACGCACCTGGGGGGCCGGGGCGGGGGGGGGGGGGGGGGGGCTTCCCCAAAGTAGTGCCCCCATCCCAGTGGGGCTCTGGGAGCCAGGCGGCATGCAGGCAGGGTGGAGCAGCGGGGACGGTGCCTCCAGGGCGCTGAGGGGAGAGGGGAGGGAAGCACAGTTAGCAGAGAGCAGCCATCCCCGATGTCCCCCCCCACCCCGTGCCCGTGCACCCCGCCGGGCCTGGGGTCGTCACCGAGAGCACCAGGCAGTCAGCGGGAGGCAGGGGGACAGGGACGTGGCTTTCGCCCTTTGTGGGGGGGGGAACCCAGCGCTGCCACCGGCCCCAGTGCCAGGGCTGCCCAGCCGGGAGGGGACACGGGGCCACCGGGAGCCCCCAGCCAGGGACAGGCCTGTCCCCAGCAGTGAGGGAGGATGGGGAGACCCTATTTGCCCCCCCCAAGCCCCCCCGGCCACGGCCTCAAGCCACGGGGAGGGACAGGAGCTGCCCTAGGGGGCCAGTGAGGTGGGGGGGGACAGGAAGGAGGGGACCAACCCCCCCGAGGGAGTCACAGGGGGATGGGGGTCCCCCCAAGGGGGTCGTGGGGGGGCGGGGGGGGGCTGTGTGTGTAAAAACTCCCCCCAGGGGCAACGAGGGGGGGCAGGGCCTATCCCAGGGGGGAGGCAGGGGAGCAATAACGTACAGGCGGTTCCCCCCGGGGCAACCAGGGCGGTCAGCGGAGGGGGGGGGGGCTCAGGCCCGGACCCGGACCCGGGCCCACCGCCGGACCAGGCCGCGCCGTCCCGCGTTACCCCGGCAACAGCCCCGACCCTAAGATGGCGTCGCAGGCGGCGGCGTCACGGCGCGGCGTCGCGCATGCGCGGCGGTGCGCACGGCCCTTCCCCCTCCCCACACACTTCCTGCCGCTCCCCCGCCGGAAGCGCTGGCGCGGCGGTGGCAGGGGGAGGGCGGGTGTTTCCGGTTCCGGGTCGGCGGCGGCGGCCGAGGAAGGGGGGGGGCGCTGGGGCCGCGGCTGTTTGTAAACTTGTCGGTGCGGCGGGCGGCGCGGAGCGGAGCGCGGAGGGGCCGCGGCAGGTACGGACCCGCTCCTTCCCGCCGGCACGGAGCTCCCCGGGAGGGAGGGAGAAAGGGAGGACGGGCGGTATCGGGCTCACGGCCCGGCCCGGCCTAGCGGGGGCCGCCCGCGCGTCTCACCGGGCCCGGCCGCCGCCGCCGCTTCAGCCCCGCCCCTCCCGGGCGGCACCGGGGAGGGGGGGAGGGGGAAGCGGGGGGGGGCGGCGGGAGGGGGTGGGGGGGAAATGGCCGGGCGGGCCCAGCCCGCAGGCGCGGTACGCCCCTACCGGGAGGGGCGGCCCCTCCCCCCGCGGGGTCACCCCTCTGCCCCCGGTGTGACACCCCCCCTCCCCCCACTGTGTGATCCCCCCCCCCTCCCCCGGTGCCCGCCCCGGGAGCCCCGGTGTCATCCCGCCCCTGACACAGGATCACAATCCCCCTCCCCGGGACCACCCCCCCCCCCCGCCCTGGGACCCCCCGCCTTGGCACACCCCTCACACACGCACAGGGTGACCCCCACCGGGATCATCCCCAGCCCCCGACATGTCACCCCGCCCTGGGACACCAGCACCCTTGTCACACAGGGTCAGCCCCCCAGGATCCCCCTATCCCCATGTCACCTCACCCTAGGACACCCCCCCCTGCACACTCCAGGGTCACGCACACCCCCAGGACCCCCCCGTGCATCCTCATGGTCATTCACCCCCACCTTGGGACACCCCCCACGCACTCCAAGGTCCCCCTCCCCCAGTGTCACCCCCTGCCCCCCCCATGCCATCATCCCCACCCGTGTCACCCCCTCACCCCAGAGCCACCCCCCCACCTCCTATCCCCCACACCCAAATCGACCCTGTGGGGGGGTCTGGCTGGGGCTCAGCAGGGACAGGGACACCCCCCCCCCCCAAACCTTGGGGCCGGTCGCCCCCCCCCCCCATCCCGGGGGGGGCCCTCCCCCCCCATAACCATCCCCTCCCTCCCCGCAGGCGAAGACCGGCACCGGCACCGGCACCGGCAGCGGCAGCAGCGTTGTCCCCGCGGGGAGCCGGCTCCCACCCCGGGCAGGGGGGGGCGGGGGGGGGAAGGGAGGGGAGATGTCCCCTCTCTAAGAAGCGTTACAGGCAGCTGCCCGTCCTGCCTAACCCTGCCTAACCCTGCCAGCCCCCCCCGGGGTTGAGGAGGAAGCGCCTCACCGCACCCGCGGCGCCGGGGCAAAGATGTCGGCAAAGTGGAGGGTACTGGACGAGCCCGGCAAAAAAAAAAAAAAAATGATTAACTGAACCCACCTTTCTAACCGTTAAAAAAATTCTTTTCCTGGGCGAGAATTAAGGCTAAAGAATTGTTACAATCCGTTTGTCGAGGACAGACAGACAGACACAAGATGGCTCAGGTAATGAGCCCCAATTTTCCCACCCGTTCCCCAAGATCCGAAGCCGAGAAGCGTGGGGAGGGGGGGGAGAGCGCTCGGCCCGGCAGCTCCCTCCCCGCTGGGGCGGTGGGTGCCGGCGCGGGCCCCCCCCCCCGTCACCCCGTCACCCTCCCCGTCCCAGGTCCTTTCCGGAGCCGGCAGAGCTTTTCCCGGCCGCCGTTCCAGGGATCATCCGAACTCTCCCGATAGCCGTTAGGTCCTCGGCGGGCCTCACGAAAAGGGGGTTTGGGGAGGGGGGGGGGGGTCTCGTGCCTCCCCCCCCTCCCCCTCTTATTTTATCGCTCGGTCGAAGGCGTCCGGTCTCCGTCCCCCTCGCAAGGGTTTGGTTTTTGGTTTTGGTTCGTTTGAGGGGCCGGGGGGGGTTGGTTCGCCCCGGCGGTGCCTGCAGCTGGGCCGCCTCTCCCCCCTCTCCCGGCAGGCGAGCCTCCTGGCCTGCGAGGGCCTCTCCGGCGTCTGCCTGGTGCCGACGGTGGCCAGCAAGAAGATGATGCCGAAACAGAGCTCGAAACAAGGCGAGAGCAGGGAGAGGGGGAGCAGCCCCGACGTGCTGGTACGGCCGCTCCCCGCTGCGGGGAGGGCTCGGGGGCACGGCGGGCGCTGCAATTCCGTTCTCTCCTCCTTTCGTTTGCTTTTTCCTTCTTGCATTTGGATTTTCCCTCCTTTCGCTCGTTTTTTCCCTCCTTTCGCTCGTTTTTTCCCTCCTTCCATTTGATTTTCTCCTTTAACTTGACTTTCTCCTCCTTTAATTTTGCTTTCTCCTTTAATTCCGCTTTGTCCGCCTTTAATTCGATTTTTTTTTTCCTTTTTTAACATCATTTTCTCCTCCTCTAATCTGATTTTTTTGAGGCTCTCCGTCAGGACGGCGAGAAATCCCGCAGTCGCAAAGAGGAGGAAACAGCCGAGGCCTCGCAGCCGAAAAAATCCATTAAAAAGGCAGGTCGTGGGACCCCGATTTCACGGGACGGAGGGGCGGGGGGGGGGGGGGGTCCTGGGGCAGGAACAGGCGCGACTGACCCAGTCCTCCCTCCCCGTGCCAGCGCCGCAAGCGGGTGGCCGGCGCCGAGGGACCCAGCCGCTCCTCCCGGAGAGGATCCCGCCTCGGCAGCCAGGTTTGCCGCCGTGGAGGAGGAGGAGGAGGAGGAGGAAGATTTCCCAAACTCCGGCAGGCGCAGGACGGCCGGGGGGGGGCTCTGGGGGGCGGATTTGCCCCCCCCCCCGCTGACGGGGGTTCTCTGCTCTGCAGGTGGTGGTGATCGAGCAGAACGGCTCCTTCCAGCTGAGGATCCCCAAAAACTTCATCTGCGAGCACTGCTTCGGCGCCTTCCGCAGCAGCTACCACCTCAAGAGACACATCCTCATCCACACCGGTAACGGCGGCCAACACCCCACCTCCCACCCCCCTAACGAGCGCCGGGCTGCCTTAATTAAACACCCGGCTCCCCCCTAATTATGTATCGTGGCCCCCCCCCCGGTTCCTTCCAGGCGAGAAGCCCTTCGAGTGCGACGTGTGCGACATGCGCTTCATCCAGAAATATCACCTGGAGCGTCACAAGCGCGTCCACAGCGGGGAGAAACCCTACCAGTGCGAGCGCTGCATGCAGGTACCGCCCCAGGGGAGCCAGGATCCGGCCGGGATCCGCTCCCTAGGGATCCGGACAGGGCTGGAGGGGTGAGAACACCCCCCCCCCCAGGGCTCATAACCGCCCCCCTCCCCAACCTCTGCCACAGAGCTTCTCCAGGACAGACCGGCTGCTGAGACACAAACGAATGTGCCAAGGTTGCCAAACCAAGACCCCCGACTCGCAGCTGCTGCTCTAGGAGCCGAGCTGAGCCCCGGCATCGGCCGGGAACGCCGACGGCAGCTCCGGGGGTGGTTGTTTTTCCTTCCTCCCCCCCCCCCCCTTCCTTCCTCCTCCTCCCTTTCTCCTGGGTTTTCGCCCCTGTTCCAGCTCCCCGCGGCGGGGACGGGGAAGAGCCGGCCGCTCGCCCGGACTTTCAGCTGACAGCGCTGTCCGTAACTCGAAGATGATCTGGAAAAACCTTCCCCCGACCGGCAGAAACCGCAGGCAGCTGCCTCTAAACCTGCCTCTTATTTCCCCCCCCCCCGTTTTATTCCCGAGTCCCGCCCTCCCCCTCTCAGGAAAGGCTTGGAGCCCCAAGCCGGCCTAAAGCAGAGCAAAACCGGGACGCCTCCAGCCCCGACCGCTTCCTTTCGGCCGCCGGACGGGCTCGCGCAGGCGCTCGGCTCTCAGGTAGGAGGGTCTCGCAGGGAGGAACCGTGTCTAACCCCCTTTTTTTTTGTTGTTTTTTGAGAAAAAAGAGGAAAAACAAGCGTTGGTGGGGCTGCAGCGGCTGTCGGCTGTGGAGGGGGGGGCCGTCCCAGCGGCGAGCTCTGCGGTGCTTCCCTTTTCCTTTTGAGTTTCTTCATTGGTTTTTTGTTGTTGTTGTTTTCTTCTCCTTTCCGCGCGCGTTTTGGGGCCGTTGCCTTTGCTCGCCTCCACCCCCGGCTCCAGTGGGGGGGCCGGGGCTGTGACGCACCTGGGGGGGGTGCTGAGGTGAGACGGAGCCTCACCCAAAAACGGGCCGTTTGCTGGAAAACCCCGATGCTGAGGGGAAGACCCTTGACCTGAACAGCCCTGGAGCCTCGGGGGGGGGCAAGGAGTGGCCGTGGAGAGACCCCCCCCCCCAGCTCCCAGCCCTCCTCCCTGCTGGGGAGGGGGGGGTCACCCCTGCTTGCCCCCACGCCGCATTTCGGGGATGCCGGAGAAGAGTCGGGCTCTTTGGGGACAGTCCTGGAGACGCCGACAGTGCCTGGCTGCCCCCCCAGCCCCTCCTGCGACCCCCCCCAAAGCACAGACTGCTCTGCAAGCAGGTCCTGGACGCTGTGCCGTCCCGCGTCGAACGCTTCCATGCTGGGGGGGGGGGCAAAGGGGCCGAATTTGGCTGCTGCTCCCCCCCCTTGCCCCAAAGTCATCATTTTTGCGCCCTGTTCCTCTTTCTGGCGCTGCCTGGAACTGGGGTCGGTACCGAATGCGGCTGCGGGGGGGGCGGTTGTGCCGTCTCTGTTGATACCACGTCGGGACACCCCAACGGACAGGAGAGACCCCACTCCCCCCCATTTTGGGACCCCCCCCCCCAGCTGCGCTGCAAGAAGAGCTTCGGCTGGGGCAGCTCCTGGCAGGGGGCTGCAGGCAGGAGCTGAGACCCCCCCTCGCCTGACTCTGTCCCCATCGGCCTTTTGCGTCTCTGGGATTTGGGGGGGGTGGGAGGGCCAGGCCGGGTTTTTGGGAGCTCGGGGGGGGGGGGGGGGTCAGACCCTGCCCCAGCGTGGGAAAGCCGGGGGGGGCTGACTAAATCCGGGAGTGAAACCGGCAGCACCGAGGTTTCACCGTCTGCACCGGTGAGGGCAAAAGTGCAGCGGCCGCATCCAGACACCCCCCCCGGCCCCCCCCCCCCCCCCAAACCCAGGGAGGGGGCACAGGGGCCCCCCGCCCCCCCCCCCAGCTTCATTTTTGGGGGGTGTTTTTTTGTTGTTTTTTTTGGGTTTAATACATTTATTTTGCTATGGGGGAAGGGAAGGGGGGGGCGGGGGGGGTCAGGGTGCGGCCCCGGGGCGGGGGGGGTGGGGGGGTGTCAGGGTGCGGCCCCGGGGCTGACCCTGTGTCACTTTTAAACTGTAGTTTTTTTCTAAGCCGTCCCCAGCGTGTCCCCCCCCCCCCCAACTCCCACCCCCGCAGCGTCGGTCCCTGTCCCCCCCGCCCCAGCCTTTAGGGTTTATTTAAATAAAAACTCGTCGGGTTTTTTCTTTTTTAACCCAGGCTCCACTTCTTGACTTGGGGGGGGGGGGGGGGGCTGGATCTGGCTGGGAGCTGTCGCCCCCCCCCCCCCTCCCCAGCACCCACTTACCTCCCTCCTTGGGGACCTGGCCCCACTGGCAAAGGGAGGTGACAGTGTCACGCGTTGGGGGGGGGACACGGCGGCTCCTTTTATTGAGGGTCTTCCAGCACAGCAAGGTGGGGGGGGGGCTGGGGGGGGGTGTCCCTGGGGACACAGTGGGGTCGGGGTGGTTTTCGGGTTGTCCCCTCAGCCTGGCCGGTAACTGGGGTTGACGGTGGTGGTGGTGGCACTTCTGTAGAGGGGGTTGTTCTGTGGGGGGGGGAACAGCATTTGGGGGGGGGTCAGGGCCTTGACCCGGGGGTGGTGGTCCCAGTTTGGGGACAGGACGGGGTAGGTGGGGACGGTCACCTCGTTCCAACGGGCGTGCTGGCGTTCCCGCTGGAAGCGCCGGAATTCCCGCCGGTCGTAGACCTCGGTGGCGATGCGGTACAGCCCCAGCACCAGCAGCCCCAGCGCCACCGTCCCGGCCACCAGTCCGGCCACCAGCCCCGCCGTGCCCTCCGTCCCGGCTGGGGGAGAGGGGCAGGGCTGGGGGGGGGCTGTGGCGGCGAGGACCCCCCCCCCCAACCAGCCCTAGGGTCCCACAGACTCCAGGACCCCCACCCACAGGGTCCCATGAAGGTGAGGACCACCCACCCATAGGGTCCGCATGGGTGCAGGGAACCCCCCCCCCCATCCATGGGGTCCTGCGGGTGCAAAGAGTCCCGTTCCCCCCCCTCCCCGACCACCCAGCCATGGGTGTCTGGGGGTGCAAGGACGCTCCCCCCAGGTATATGGGGCCCTTGGGGCATGGGGGTCCCATAGGTGCAAACACCCCCCCCCCCAGGCGTAGGGCCCGGTGGGGTGCAGGGTTTATTGGGGGTGCAGGGACCCCCCCCCCTTGGTCAGGGTGTCCTCTGGGGTGCAGGGTCCCTCAGGACAGGGGACCCCCCCCCCCCCCAGGCAGGGGGTCCCTTAGGACATGGGGTCCCGTAGGGTGCAGGGACCCCCCGGGTGGAGGGTCTGTGGAGACACGGCATCCCTGGGGGGGGCATGGGGGTCCCCGGGGTGCCCCCGCACTCACCCTCCTCAACCCAGACGGTCAGCGTCACCTCCCTGTCCTCATCCTCATCCTCATCCTCGCCACCCCCTCCCTCGATGAGGATGAGGAGGACGCGGCCGTCCTCGGTCTTCTCCCGGCACCAGGCTTGGGGGTCCGGGGGGGCGCGGGCAGCACCCGGGTGGTGACGTGGGCGCAGGCACGGCTGCAGTTCCCCCGCAGCGGCCCCAGCCCGAAGGCGCTGCAGTCGGCGCAGTCCCTGGGGACCCCCGGCCCCCCCATCAGGGTGCTGGCCTTGGCCCCCCGTCCCCATGTCCCCATGTCCCCTGCCAGCTCCATCCCTGTCCCGCACCGTCCCTGTCCCATCCCCTGCCAGCCCCCACCCCATCCCCTCCACGCCCGTGTCCCCGTGTCCTCGTCCCCTCGTCCCCATCCCCTCAGCCCCCCCTACGCCCCCCATCCCCCTGTCCCCGTTCCCCCACCCTTGTCCTGTGTCCCAATCCTGGTCCCTGTCCCTCGCTGCGTCCCATGTCCCTGTCCCTATCCCCTCAGCCCCTGTCCCCTCCCCACCCGTGTCCCCATCCCAATCTCTGTCCCCATACCCCCCCTGGCCACCCCATTCCGCGCCCCCATGACCTCTGTCCCCACTCGCATCCCGTGTCCCCACCCATGTCCCATGTCCCCATCCCAATCCCGGTCCCTGTCCCCATCCCCTCAGCCCCTGTCCCCTCCCCACCCGTGTCCCCATCCCAATCTCTGTCCCCATACCCCCCCTGGCCACCCCATTCCGCCCCCCCATGACCTCTGTCCCCACTCGCATCCCGTGTCCCCACCCATGTCCCGTGTCCCCATCCCAATCCCGGTCCCTGTCCCATGTCCCCATGCCGGGGGGGGGGCTCACCGGAGGCGCTGGCAGGGGGTACGGCAGGAGGGGCAGCGGGCGCAGAAGGGTCCCACGTAGCCGGGCTGGCAGACGCAGCTCCCGCAGACGCAGCTCCCGTGGCCGCTGCATTCCCGGCCCCCCTGCAGGCAGCCCCCCCGGCCCAGGGGGCAACCGCAGCCGCTGCCCCCGAAGCCCTCGTGGCATCGACACGTCCCGCACACGCACTCGCCCCGCTGCGGGCCTGGGCACCCACCGCGCTGGCGTCACGCGGCCCCCAAACGGCCACCGCGGTGTCCCCTGGACACCCCGCTCCCGCGTGGGACCCGTGGGACAGGGACGGGACCACCCGTAGTGGGATGGGAACATGATGGAGATGGGACCCCCGTGGGGAGGGGACCCGTGGGGACAAGGGCACCTGAAGGGGACGGGACCCCCCCACGGGGACAGGGACTTGTGATGGGGACAGGAGCACGCCATGGGGATGGGACCCCCGTGGGGACAGGACCCGTGGGACAGGGACGGGACCACCCGTAGTGGGATGGGAACATGATGGGGACGGGACCCTCGTGGGGAGGGGACCCGTGGGGACAAGGGCACCTGATGGGGACGGGACCCCCCCACGGGGACAGGGACTTGTGATGGGGACAGGAGCACGCCATGGGGATGGGACCCCCGTGGGGACAGGACCCCCGTGGGACAGGGCCACACGATGGAGATGGGACCCCTGGGGACAGGGACATGTGACAGGGATGGGACCCTTGGGGACATGCCATGGGGACAGCCCCCCCCCCCCCAGGGATGGGCACCCCCAGGACGGGCACAGGCGTAGCCCCCGTGTCCCCCCCATGTGTCCCCCCCCCCACCTCCGCAGGGCAGCCCCTCGTGGCGCTCGCAGCCGCTGTTGTCGCACTGGCAGAGGGTCCCGCTGAGCCCGGGGGGGCACTCGCAGGCGCCGCAGACGCACCGGCCTCTCCCGCTGCAAGGGGGTCCCGTGCTGTTGGGGGGCCGGCAGCCCCCCGCCGCCTCCGCCGCCTCCCCCTCGCACTCACACCGACGGCCCCGACGGCCCCCCGGGCACCTGGGGCAAAAGTGGGGGGGGGGGGGATATCAGCCATGGTCAGCCCCCCCCTTGCCCCATGGGCACCCCCCTGCTTTGCCTCCATCCCCCCCCCCCCCTTGGACCCCCAGCCCACCCCCCCAGTTCCCCATCCTGCCCCCCCCCCACCCCCGGGTACCTGCAGACCCCGCAGAGGAGGGTGCCGCCGTGGCAGAGGGGGTCCTGGGGCCGGCGGTGGGTGCAGGAGCACCCGCAGAGGGTGTCCAGCTCCAGGCTCAGCTCCTCGGCGAAGCCCAGCACCCGCAGTCCCACCCGCTGCGGGGACCCCAGGCAGACCCCCGCCTGCACCCGCACCGTGAAGGTCACCTGGGGGGGGGGGTGGGGGTGGGGGTCACCCACGGCACAAGGGGATGGAGAAGGACACACAGACAGGTCAGACGGGGGGACACGCGGGTGGGTGCAGGATCAGTCCCTGGGGCTCTGCCACCCCTGCGGGTCCCCCACGTCCCAGCCCTGTCACCCCCCCAGGATGGGGGGGGGCCCATCCACCCCAACCTGACCCAGCCCAGCACCCCCAGCCCTACCCGCTGCCCCACAGGGCCGTGTCCCCCCCCAACCTGTGCCCCCCCTAACCTGTGCCCCCCCCCATGCCTCCCCCGTGCCTGTGCCGACGTCCCCCCCATGCCCACCAAGCCTGTGCCCATCTCCCCCTATATCCCCCCCCCCATGTCCCCCCACCTCCTGGTTGACACGGACGCCGGTGCAGAACCCCCCGTGGGGCCGGGGGGGGCCGGGGGGGCCCCCGCAGTGGGACTCGTAGCTGAGGCTGATGCCGGGGGGGAGCGGCGAGTGCTGCAGCTCCACGGTGGACGAGAGGCTCTGGGGGGGACGGGACGGGACAACGACACCCGTGGGTGTCAGCGCCCACCGACCCTCCCTGGGGGGGCACCCAGCCCACCCGTGTGTGCCCCCCCCCCTCACGTTGTAGGCGTCAGCGATGAGCTGCACCACGTTGCTGGAGTCCTCCCGCAGTTCCCCCACCACCGATTTGGGGATCAGGCGGCTCAGCTCCTGCGTGGGCACAGGGTCAGGGTGGGGGGGGGGACGGAACACCCAGGACCCCCCCCCATTGCGGGACAGCCCCCTCCCCACTCACCTGGTAGACGGGCACGGTGGGACCCGTCACGGCGAAGATGGGCTGGATGTTGGCGGCCGAAAGCACTTGGGCCAAGTGGCCCACCGAGGGGTAGTCCTGCGAGGTGGGGGGGGGACATGGGTGCTGGGTCCCCCTCCAACCTCACCGCCCCCCCCCCCCCCGGTGTCCGGGGACCTACATAGAGGTGGCTTTTGGCGTAGACGCCGCTGGCATCGAGGTGGCAGCGGGTGTCACTGGGGACGACGATGCCCCCCAGTTTGCCGTCGCCCGCCGTGTGGAAGGTGTCGTCGGAGGCGAAGACCAGCAGGCGGGTGACGGGGCGCCAGCCGATGAGCTCCTGGGGGGGGGCACGGGGTGGGGGGGGGGTCGCAACAGGGTGCACGCCGAGCTTGGACGCGGGCACGCGTGCTGGCGCGGGTTTTTGCGCGCGGGCATGCTTGCAGCCACGTTTCCAGGCAGTTGTGCTTGCACGCACGCTTACGGGGGGTTTTGCAGGCGGGCACGCTTGCGCGCGCACACACACACTTGCACACGCTCTTGCAGGCACCCACGCACGCAGGCTCGCTTGCAGGCATGCGTGCTTGCACGCACGCACGCTTGCACACGCTCTTGCAGGCGCACTTGCATGTGCTTTTGCGTGCAGCAACACTTGCACACACACTTGCAGGCAGGCACATTTGCACGCACGCAGGCTCGCTTGCAGGCATGCATGCATGCACGCACGCACGCTTGCACATGCTCTGGCAGGCGCACTTGCATGTAGCAACACTCGCACACACACTTGCAGGCAGGCAGGCACACCTGCACATGCTCTTGCACATGGTTTTGCAGGCAAGCACACTTGCACATCCTCTTGCAGGCAGGCATGCTTGCACGCACACTTGTGCATGCTCTTGCAGGCACCCACGCATGCAGGCTCGCTTGCAGGCAGGCAGGCATGCTTGCACGCACGCTTGCACACGCTTTTGCAGGTAAGCGCATTTGCACGCACACTTGCACACGCTCTTGCAGGCACCCACGCAGGCAGGCAGGTATGCTTGCATGCACGCTTGCACATGCTCTTGCAGGCACCCATGCACGCAGGCTCACTTGCAGGCATGCATGCTTGCACGCACGCACGCTTGCACATGCTCTTGCAGGCGCACTTGCATGTGCTTTTGCACGCAGCAACACTTGCACACACACTTGCACATGCTCTTGCAGGCGCACTTGCATGCAGCAACACTCGCACACACGCTTGCAGGCAGGCAGGCACACCTGCACATGCTCTTGCACATGCTTTCACAGGCAAGCACACTTGCACGTCCTCTTGCAGGCAGGCATGCTTGCAGGCATGCTTGCACGCACACTTGCACATCCTCTTGCAGGCAGGCATGCTTGCACGCACACTTGCACATGCTCTTGCAGGCACCCACGCATGCAGGCTCGCTTGCAGGCAGGCATGCTTGCACACACGCTTGCACATGCTCCTGCAGGCACCTACGCATGCAGGCTCGCTTGCAGGCAGGCACGCTTGCACGCACGCTTGCACACGCTTTCACAGGCAAGCGCATTTGCACGCACACTTGCACACGGTCTTGCAGGCACCCATGCAGGCACGCTTGCATGCACGCTTGCACACACTCTTGCAGGCAGACGCAATTGCAGGATCGCCTGCAGGCAGGCACGCTCGCACTCGCCCTTGCACGCAGGCACGCTCGCAGACCCGCACGCCCTCTTGCACGCAGAAACGCTTGCACGCACGCTCCCGTGCGCGGGCAACGCTTGCAAGCGAGCGCGGTTTCAGGCAGGGCCCCTCGCAGCCGCTCTTGCCCGCAGCCGCGCTCGCGCGCGCGCGCTTGCCCGCAGAAACGCTCGCGCGTCGGCCGGCAGCTCCCCTTGCACGCGCGCTCGCACGCACGTGCCCACCTCGCAGACGGCCACCTGCACGATGGCGTCGAAGCCGCCCTCGGGTGCGTCCAGGTTGCCGGAGATGCGCTGGCGGCTGACGCGTTCGGCGAATTCCCCGGCGTCGGGGGTGAGGGAGAGGACGTGGCGGAAGGCGACGGGGGGGTCGCAAGGTTCTTGCCGCTCGGGACAGGGGTTCCGCAG
This sequence comes from Buteo buteo, assembly GCF_964188355.1. NCBI lineage: Eukaryota > Metazoa > Chordata > Aves > Accipitriformes > Accipitridae > Buteo > Buteo buteo. The sequence goes on along the minus strand of NC_134187.1, from coordinate 27,971,110 downwards.
TTTGGAGGGCACCGTGCTGACGTAGGGCAGCACCGTCTTGTCCACGAAAGAACCGAAACCTGGCGGAGGACGAAGCGGTGGCGTCGCAGGAGCGTGGGGAAAAAAAAGAGGGGGGCGGGGGGGGGGGGGGCACCCGAGCACCCCGAAATCCCGCCGGCGCGTCCCCACCGATGCGGACGGAGGAGGTGACGTTGCGCAGGGCGGCCAGGAGGTCGCTGCCCAGCTTGCGGACGTTCTCCAGGTCGTCCCTCATGGAGTAGGAGAGATCCATCAGGTAGTAGAGGTCCACGGGGTGACCGGGTGCCCGCCGGAACCGCACCTGGAAACTCTGCTCCTCCCCTGGGGGGGGGGTCAGGGGGGGGGCCGGTGGCCAACCCCCCCCCCCCCCCCAAAACCAAGCCCTCGGCTCCCCCCCGCATCCCACCAGCACCCAGCATCGCTCCGTCCCCCCCCCCATCCTCCACCTTCCTCTTCACCCCCCCCAACCCACCCCCCATCCTCTTCCTCCCCCCCCCCCATTTTCTGCATCTTCTCCCCCCCCCTCCTCACCCGGCCTGAGTTGCAGCTGGATGCTCTGGGGCCGCAGCTGGGTGGGCCCCCCCCGGCCCCCCCCGGCCCCCAACTCCTCATCCTCCAGCACCCTCACGCCGCCGCGAGGCTCCACCACGGCGCCGGGGGGGCACCCAGCTCGCTCCAGGGTCTCCCGTGGGGCGCAGCGGGTGGCTTCGGCCTCCCCCCCCCGCGTGAAATCCTGTGGGAGACGGGGGGTCGGCGCCAGCACCCCCTGCCCCACCCTGCCCCCGCACCCACCGCTCCACGTGTGTGTGTCCCCCCACCCCACAGCCACCTGCACCCCCCCCGGCACCCACCTCCCTGGCGCCCACCGCTCTGCGCCCCACATCCCCCCAGCACCCATCGCCCCGGACCTCGCCTCCCTGCACCCCCCGTCCCTCTGCAGTGTCCCTCCGGCACCCCCCCCCTGCACCCCATGTTCCCCTGCACCCCAAATTCCCCTGCACCCCACCTTCCCCTGCACTCCACGTTCTGCATCTCCTGCACCCCAAATTCCCCTGCACTCCACGTTCCCCTGCACCCCACATTCTGCATCCCCTGCACCCCACGTTCCCCTACACCCCACGTTCCCTGCACCCCCTGCACCCCACGTTCCCCTGCACCCCTTGTTCTGCATCCCCTGCACCCCACGTACCCCTGCACCCCATCTTCCCCTGCACCCCACGTTCCCTGCACCCCCTGCACCCCACGTTCCCCTGCACCCCTTGTTCTGGATCCCCTGCACCCCATGTTCCCTGCACCCATCGTTCCCCTGCACCCCACGTTCTGCATCCCCTGCACCCCACTTTCCTCTGCACCCATCATTCTGCACCCCCTGCACCCCACATTCCCCTGCACCCCTCATTCTGTATCCCCTGCACCCCACCTTCCCCTGCACCCCTTGTTCTGCATCCCCTGCACCCCACGTACCCCTGCACCCCATCTTCCCCTGCACCCCACGTTCCCCTGCACCCCATGTTCCCCTGCACCCCCTGCACCCCACTTTCCCCTGCACCCCATCTTCCCCTGCACCCCACGTTCCCTGCACCCCCTGCACCCCACTTTCCCCTGCACCCCTTGTTCTGCATCCCCTGCACCCCATGTTCCCTGCACCCATTGTTCCCCTGCACCCCACGTTCTGCATCCCCTGCACCCCACTTTCCTCTGCACCCATCATTCTGCACCCCCTGCACCCCACGTTCCCCTGCACCCCTCATTCTGTATCCCCTGCACCCCACCTTCCCCTGCACCCCACGTTCTGCACCCCCTGCACCCCACTTTCCCCTGCACCCCACGTTCCCCTGCACCCATCATTCTGCACCCCCTGCACCCCCCGTTCCCCTGCACCCCTCACCCTGCCTCCCCATGTCCCTGCCCCCCGAGGGGACATGGGAGACAGACGGGTGCTGAGGGGGGGCCCCCCCCCCCCCCGGCTGTTTGTCACTGAGGTTTTGCTGCTTCCTGGTGACAAACCGCAGGGATGGGGCGGGGGGGGGGGTCATGCAAGGGAAGGGGGGGGGCCTGGCACCCACCGGGCCCCACAGCACATGGGGGGGGCCCTGAGACAATAGGCACCCTCATGGGATACTTGGGGGGCCCAGGGACCCCCAGGCTGGGACACCCCCCCCCCGGCACCCCACCCAAAGGGACACCAGCCCCCCCCCGCCCCCCCCCTCCTGCAACAGGATGCTGCAGCCCCACGGGGACCCCAGGGACCCCCCCACGGACATGGGGTCTTCGTGGGGACCCCCCAGGACACGGTGATTCCCCCCCCCCACGGGAAATGGGGACCGCATGGAACCCCCCCCATGGGACACGGGGACCCCACATCTCGGGGGGACCCCACATCTCAGGGGGACCCCCACGCACCCCAACCCACCCCACTCCCCCACCCTGCGAGTCCCCCAAAGCCACACTGTGACCCCCCCACGGCCACGACCCCCCCCCCGGGAAATGGGGACCGCATGGAACCCCCCCCATGGGACACGGGCACCCCACATCTCGGGGGGACCCCACATCTCAGGGGGACCCCCACGCACCCCACTCCCCCAGCCTGCGACCCCCCCAAAGCCACACTGTGACCCCCCCACGGCCACGACCCCCCCCCCAGGGAAATGGGGACCGCATGGAACCCCCCCATGGGACACGGGCACCCCACATCTCAGGGGGACCCCCCATCTCAAGGCGACCCCCAGCGCACCCCACTCCCCCACCCCACCCCGCGACCCCCCCAAAGCCACACTGTGACCCCCCCCCCAGCCACGACCCCCCCCCTCCCCGGGCCACAACGCCCCCCAGTATGGTGGGGAACCCCCAAAACCTTGAGCTCTGCAGGTGGGGGGGGGGGTCAGGGTGAGGAGGGGGGGTGGGTGTCGATCGGGGGGGGGGGGGTGTCCCCCCCCCCACTCACCGGGTGCTCGCACCAGGCGCATCGCGGGTGGGAGCGGACACACGCCTCGCAGGACGCCTGCGGCTCGCAAGACCCTGGGGACACCCGGGGGGGGGGGGGGGGTCAGGGTGCTTAGGGTGGAGGAAGGGACCCCCCCCCCCCCCCCAAAAAAAATCCCCTTTACCTTCCCCGGCCCCCCCCGGGGCCGCCAGCAGCAGCGGCAGCAGCAGGAGCCCCCCCGGCCGCCCCATGGCCCCGGCGCTACTGGGAGGCGGCCGGGGGGGGGGACGGGACGACATGGGGGGGGGCGGCTCCCCGGGGGGGGGGGGGGCGGCTCCCCGGGGGGGGGGGCGGGGCCGCATCCTGCCCCCGGGCGGGGGTGGGGAGGGGTAACCTTAGGGGGGGGGGCCGGGGGGGTATGGGGGGGGGGGAGGTCCCCGGGGGGGGGGGGGTCGGCGGTACGAGGGGTGCACTGGCCACTGGGGGGGGGGAACGGGGTTGGGGGCCCCCCCCCCACCCCGGGGGGGTCCCCGTTGTCTTGGGGGTGCCCCCCTTATCCCTGTGCCCCCCCCCCCCGTTATCCTAGAGGTGCCCCCCCTTATCCCTGGGGGGGGTCCCCAACTGTTCCCAAGGGTTGGGGGGGGTCCCCAACTCTCCCCAAGGGGGGGGGGGGGGCAGGGGTGTCCGCAATCATCCTCGAGGGGGGGTCCCCCATCATCTCGGGGTCCCCCCCTGGTTCCAAGAGTCCCGTGTGTGTGTGTCCCCCCCCCAGCGCCTCCCCCGCTCCCCCCCACGACACCAGGACCCCCCCCCAAATTTCCATCACTTTATTTTGCAAAAATAGAAAAGTCCCGTGTCCCCTCCCCCAGCGAAAGGGGGGGGGGCGGGTGGGCTGTAAACATGGCAGAAGGGCCCCCCCCGGCAAGAGGGGGGGGGGGACAGCTCGGACACCGGGGGGGGGGTGGCAGGGGGCAGCGGCGGGGGTCTACCCCCCCCCCGGGCCGGGGGGACCCCGGTGTAAACGCAAAGGAATAAATAACAGGCGAAAAGTGCTGCCCCGGGGGGGGGGCACCCCCCCGTGTAGTGTAACAGGCCCCCCCCGAGGGCTGTGCACCCCTAAATTGGGGGGGGGGGGGCAAATTGGGGGGGGGGCCAGGGACCCTCCCCATCCAGCCAGGCTGGGAGTAACAGACATTTGGGGGGGGGGGGCAGTTTGGTCCCGGGGGGCAGTTGGGGTGTGATACACCCCTCCCCCCCCAAAGCTGCCCTGGGGGGGGGGCACCAGGCATGGGCCCCCCCATGGCATTGGGGTCACTGTGACTATGGCTTGAGACCCCCCCTGGCAATACTGGGGGGGTCTAGGGGGGGTCACCTTGTGCCCCTCATCTTTGGTCTCTATAGTGTTCTGTGCCGGGGGGGGGGGGGGGAGAGCAGGGGGGGGATTTTGGGGTCCCCCCACCCCAACAGCGTCAAAAAGCAAAACCCAGAAGCGGCGCCCCACCCCCCCACCCCCCAAATATAAAATAAACCAGCAAATAAAATGCCCCCCTCAGAATGGGGGGGGGGGGTCCTGCCTGTGCCCCAGCAGTGCCCGGGGGGGGGGGGGGGGGGGAGGGAATGGGGGTGCCCCCCCCTCCAAATCCACCCTGTCTCCAATAAATAAAGTCCCGGATGCCTGGGCCCCCCCCCCCCCCCCCGGTTTGACGAGGGGGAGGTGCGTAGCAGGGGGGGGCACCCCGGGGGGTGTCAGGCATTAATTTGGGGAGGGGGGAGGCAATTTCTGTCCATCGTTGCCCCCCCCCTCAAATCCCCCCCCCCAATACAAGGGTGGGGGGGCTGTAGCAGGGCTGGGGGGGGGGGGTAGGGCTTTGGCGTGAAGCTGAGGTTGGGGTGGGGGGGCCCCTCTGGGCCCCCCAGCTTAAGGCAATAGCTCTGCCACGGGGTCCCCCCCGGGCCGGCTCCGTCAGTCTCTGGAGCCCCCCCCCCAAGTTTGGGGGGGGGGGGCGCACACCATGGGGGTTCCCCCTCCCCGGAGCAAGGAGAGGGGGCCCTGGAAGGCAGTTGTGAATGTCCAACCCCGGTGGGGGGGTTATGGTGGCTCTCCCCCCCCCAACCCCCAGCACAGGCAGGGGGCTATAGGGAAGCGGGGGGGCCGGGGGGGCTGTCCTGGGCGGCGGGGGGCTCTGGGGGTGGGGGGGGCTGCGCCGCCTCCTCCTCCTGGAACATCTCGGGGTTCTCCAGCATCTCCCGGATGAGGGGGGGCATCGGCCCCGGGATCTCCATCTTCAGCGTGATGGCTCGCTCTGCGCCTGCGGGACCCCCCCCCGTCAGCTGACAGCCGTGCCCCCCCCCCGTGAGCTTCAAACCCCCCCCCACAAGCAAGCCCCCCACCCTGCGAGCTTCCCCCAAAAAGCAAGCCCCTCCGAGCACCTTCCCCGCAAGCATCACCAGGAGCTCCCCCCCAGCACCCCCCCCCCCAAAACAGCCCCCACACGAGCTTCCCTGCCACCTTCCCACCCCAGGAGCCAGCCCCTCCGAGCCCCCCCCCCACCTACAAGTTTCCCCCCCCCATGAACAAGCCCCTCCAAGCATCCCCCCAAATTTCCCCCCTACGTTTCCCCGCGAGCATCCCCCCTCGTGAACATCATCCCCGTGAGCTTCCCCCCCCCCGTGAGCGAGCCCCTCCGAGCACCCCCCACCCACAAGAGTTCCCCCCCCCCTGGCGAGCACCCCCCCACCATCTCCCCGCCGCCAGCTTCCCCCCACGAACAAGCCCCTCTGAGCACCCCAAATTTTTCCCCCCGCAACCTTCCCCCACCCCTCTCCCTTCCAGGACCCTCCCAGGCCTTTGGGGGGGGGGGGGGTCCTGGGGGTCCCCCCCTCACCCTTGGTGCTGATGCCACGCAGGTCGGTGATCTTCATGAGCATTCGGGGGAACATGTGGGGCTGGCGGGGCCGGCGTCGGCGCGCGTAAACCTTCAGCGCTTCCAGCAGCGGCTCCTGCAGCTTCTCCACCTTCTCCGGCTCCTCCAGGTCCATGCGGTCTGGACGGGGGGGGGGGACACACATGGTGGGGGGGGGTGTCACCAGCCCCGGTCACCCCCTTTCCGTCCTCTGTGGCCCCTCGTCTGACACCCGTCCCTGAGCCCCGAATCCCGCAGGGTGTCCCTGGCGTCCCCACTGCCTCCTGATCCGGAGGTCCCGTGTCCCAGCTGCCTCCTGGCCTGGTGGTCCCGATGTCCCCACGTCCTCCTGATCCGCAGGTCCCTGCGTCCCCTTGTCCCTGCTTCCTCCTGGCCCTGAGGTCCCCGTGTCCTTGCTGCCCCATCATCCCGAGACCCCCACGTCCCTGCCACCTCCTGGACCGGGGGTCCCGCGTCCCCACTGCATCCTAGCCTGGAGCTCTTCCATGATGATCCCACGTCCTCCTGGCCTGGAGGTCCCCATGTCCCCCCATCCCCACTGCCCCCTGATCTGGAGGTCCCCATGTCCCCATGTCCCCAGTACCTCCTGGAAGACAGGTCCCCGTGTCCCTGCCACCTCCTGGACCAGGGGTCCTGCATCTCCACGTCCCTGCTACCTCCTGGACCGGGGGTCCCGCATCCCCACGTCCCTGCTGCATCCTAGCCTGGAGCTTCTCCATGTCCCCACGTCCTCCTGCCCTGGAGGTCCCCATGTCCCCACGTCCCCGCTGCCTCCTGATCCGGAGGTCCCCATGTCCCCAGTACCTCCTGGAAGACAGGTCCCCGTGTCCCTGCCACCTCCTGGACCGGGGGTCCCGCATCCCCACGTCCCTGCTACCTCCTGGACCGGGGGTCCCCGTGTCCCCACGTCCCTGCTGCATCCTAGCCTGGAGCTTCTCCATGTCCCCACGTCCTCCTGCCCTGGAGGTCCCCATGTCCCCACGTCCCCACTGCCCCCTGATCTGGAGGTCCCCATGTCCCCAGTACCTCCTGGAAGACAGGTCCCCGTGTCCCTGACACCTCCTGGACCGGGGGTCCCGCATCCCCACGTCCCTGCTGCATCCTAGCCTGGAGCTCCTCCATGTCCCCACGTCCTCCTGCCCTGGAGGTCCCCATGTCCCTACGTCCCCGCTGCCTCCTGCCCTGGAGGTCCCCATGTCCCTACGTCCCCGCTGCCTCCCGATTTGGAGGTCCCCATGTCCCCAGTACCTCCTGGAAGACAGGTCCCCGTGTCCCTGCCACCTCCTGGACCAGGGGTCCTGCATCTCCACGTCCCTGCTACCTCCTGGACCGGGGGTCCCCGTGTCCCCACATCCCTGCTGCATCCTAGCCTGGAGCTCCTCCATGTCCCCACGTCCTCCTGGCCTGGAGGTCCCCATGTCCCCACGTCCCAGCTGCCTCCTGAGCCAGAGGTGCCCGTGTCCCTGCTACCTCCTGGCCTGGAGGACCCCCTGTGTGTGTCCCCCCCAGTCCCCCACCTCCGCAGATGAGGCAGATGGCGCTGAGCAGCCCGGTCTCGGTGTCGTCCATCTGGAGGGGCAGCAGCTGCCCGGCGAAGGCGAAGACGAGGTCGGTGAGGGGCCCGAAGCCGGCGTTGTGCATCTGCGTCCGATTCAGCGTCAGCCCGTCCGAGAAGGTCATGGTGTCCTGCTCCGGCGTGTAGCGCGTGCAGATCCGCAGCATCTACGGGGGACGGACGTGGCCGGGGGGGGGGGGGGGCGGTCAGGACCCCTGTGTGGCACCCCCCTGACCTCCCCTCCGCCCCGGACCCTCACCAGGATATCGAGGCACGCGGCCTTGAGGAGGGTGATCTGGTCGGCCATGCTGAGGGCGGTGAAGCCGGGCAGGCGCTTGGCGAACTCCACGATTTTGATGATGCACTTGGTGGCCAACTCGCTGAACTTGTCCCACAGCCCCAGGTCCAGCTGCACCCGGTGGTCAGCGCTCGAGTTCTTGGCGAGGGGGACGGACAGACAAGCAAGGGGCCTCAACTACGGGTCTGAGGGTGGTGGGGGTCCCCCCCCCCGCCCCCGGTGCCCCCTCCCCGGGTGCTCACCGTGGTGTATTTGCCCAGCTGGCAGAGGGAGGGGAAGGTCTCCTGGTGGGCTCTGCTGACCTTCTGCACCAGCTCCTCCAGCTCCGGGCTCAGCTCGTAGCTCTCGGCCGTCACCTCCTCCTTCACCTCCTTCTTCTTCTTGTTCCTGTCGTTACGGACGGCTGCGGGGGGGGGGGGGGATGGAGGATCAGGAGGGGATTTGGGGGTGCCCCCCACCCCCTCCCCAGGCGGTGTTTCCTGGCCCCCCCCCCCCCCCCTCCTTTCACCGGGGCGCGCGGACAGGATGCGTCAGCAGGATATCCACATATAGCACAATGCAGCCGGAGGGGATGCCAAGGCCCCCCACCCTGGGGGGGGCACCGGCCAAGCCAACCCCCCCACCTCCAGGGGCATCACCAGCCCTGCCTGCCCGCCCCCCCCCCAAATCCTCCCAAGGGACAGGGACATCCCCACCGTGAGGGTGCCCAGCCCTGCAGGGACGGACCCAGAGGGACATCGGTGATGCCCGGCGGAGCGGGGGGGGACGGTGGTGTCCCCCCCGCCTCGGGACCCCCCCCCCCCCCAGGACCCCGGCGCACCTTCCTTGGACATGCCGACCTCGAAGCACTTCTGGAGGCGGCAGAACTGGCAGCGGTTGCGCGTCACCTTGTTGATCTGGCAGTTCTTGTCCCGGTGGCACGTGTACACCATGTTCTTCTGGATGCTGCGGCGGAAAAAGCCCTGGGGGGGACATGGGGGGATGATGGGGGGGGGCTGGTGGCATATGTGGGGGGTGCTCCCCAGTCCCAGTTCCCCAGTGACCCCTACCCAGCAAGGTTCCCCAACGCCCAGGGCGGGGGGAGCTCCCCAGAGTCCCGGGGGGGGGGGGGGGCTCTCCAGTGCCCTCCCAGCAAGACTACCTAGTACCAGTGGGGGGGTCCCCAGCATCCCCAGTGGGGGGGTTCCTAGCGCTTGGCGGGGTCCCCAGTATTGCCCAGCAAGGCTCCCCAGCATCCCTGGGGGCGGGGGGCTCCCCAGTGCCCCCCCTGCGCAGGCTCCCTAGTGCTCCCAGGATTCCCCACTCCCCCCATGGGGTCCGCAGTGCCCGGGGAGGGTGGGGGGTGTGGGGGGGGTGTCCCCGGGCCCCCCCCTCACCTTGCAGCCCTCGCAGGAGCTGACGCCGTAGTGGTAGCCCGAGGACTTGTCGCTGCAGACGAAGCAGGGCTTGTAGACGCGGGGCGGGGGGGGCGGCGAGGGCGAGCTGGGCACCATCTCCTCCGAGCTCCGGCTCTGGGTCTCCACGGCTGCGGGGGGGGGGACACACAAAAGAGGCGGGGGGGGTCAGGCAGCTGCTGGAGACACCACTTCACCCCCCCCAACCTGCATGAGACCCCCAAGGCTGGGAGAGGACACCACCCTACGTTGCTGGTTGAGGGGGAGGGGGGAAACTGAGGCACGGGGGGGGGGCAGGAGTCTGGCTGGCCCCTCCCTATTCGCGTGGGTCATGGGGGTCCCCGTGGGGTGGGAAGGGGTAACGGGGGGTCCCAGGGGCTGTCCCCAGGGAGCTGCGTCTGTCCTGGGGGGGGAACTGAGGGACAGGGACAGAGGGGGGGACAATGAGGAGACAAGGTACGGGGGGGGGGTGCAGGCCAGGACCCCCTCACCATACACCCACATGCCCCCCCCCACCTACCCAGGGCCCCTGCAACCCCCCCAGCCCCAAAACTGGGGGGGTGCGGGGGTCCTAGCCCCCCCAATGGCCCTGGGGGTGCCACCACGGGGTGGTGACATCAATGTCACTGCTGGGGGGTGGGGGGGACACACACACACAGGCGGACCCCACCCTGCCCCGCAGCCCGGGCGGGCAGCTGGGGGTGGGTGAGGTTTTTTTTGTGTGTGTGTGTGTGTGTGTGTGTTTTTATAAAAAAAGCCGAAATTGCTGAAATTGAGGAAATTCCTGCCCTCGCCCGGCGTCAAACAGCCCATTTATAACCGGCCCTAAAACGGTTGCAGCTGGGCCGGGGGGGGGACGACAGGGGGAACACACAACACGGGTGGGAGCCCCCCCCCGCCTCGCACACGCATGTGCGCACACACACACACACTCACTCCATGGTCACCCGAAAACAAACAGGGCCCCCCCCCCCCTCCGCCCCCCGCCCTGGAAATGCAACCGCAATGGGCGCCACACCCTGTGACACCCCCTCGCACGCTCACCTCGCACGCCCCTTGTGCGAGTGGGGGGGGAGCATGCGTGGGGTGCCCCCCCCCCCAGTCCCCCCAAAGCCACTGGGACCCGTCTGGGGGCACCTCAAGTGGTGGGGGGGTGGATCTGCCCCCCCCCAGGTGCTGTTGGTGCCCCACAGAGGGTGCTGGGGGATGGTTTTTTTTGGGGGGGGGCACACTGGGGTTCCCCTCCCCGTGCCTCAGTTTCCCCTCAAGGCTAAGTTTTGATTTTTGGGGGGGGGGGGTCTGACCCAACTCCAGGCACCAACCCAAAAAAACCAGCACCCCAAAACCACCCGTGGGGGGGGGCACACCCCATTGGGGATGGGAAACAACACTGCGGGGACCCCCCCCAAAACCCCCCCTCCGTTTTTGGGGGGCCGCCTGGCTTCAAGGCAGGGTTCCCCCCCTCAGCCCTCCACAGAGCCTAACTTGGGGGGGGCAGGGGGACCCCCCCGGCCCAACCGGGAGCTGCTGGCCCCCCCAGTCACCCGGCTGAAGAGGGGGGGCCCCCCCCAGCCCCCCCCGGGGGGGGGTGAGGCCGGTTTTGGGGCGGCCCCGCAGGGGTTAAGTGCCACATTGGCAGCGGCGCTGGGCGGGTGCGGCAGCCCCGGACTGGAACCAGTTGGGCCGGGGAGCTGGGAAAGGGGGGGGGCACCGGGAACGGGGGGGGGGGGGGGGGGCGAGCCCCGCCTGCGGGCACCGGGACGGGATGGGGGGGGGTTTGGGGGGGGTCCCGCTGCATCGCCAGCCCCCCCCGAAGCTGGCGGGACCCCCCCCCCCCCAGCCTGTTTGTGTCCAAATTTCCACGGGGCTCGGGGGGGGGGGGGGAAGGCTGCGGCTGCCCCCCCCCCAGGCCCCATGGGGTGTCCGGCCCCAAAGCGGGTCCTTACTGCTGCCCCCCCCAATGGGTCCAGGACCCCAAATCGGCTTCAACCCCCCCCCCCAAAGGGCTCCTTTGTGGTACCCCCAAATAGGGTCCACGTCCCCGTGTCCCCCCCCCAAACCGGGTCCCTGCTGCTGCTGCCCCCCCCCAAACCGGGTCCCGATCCCCGTGCCCCCCCCCCCCCAAAAGCACTCCCCGTCCCCCCCCCCGGGGTCCTTCATGCCACCCCCCCCAAACCAGTATGACCCCACCGCCGGGTCCCTCCTGCACTGGGTGCCACGGGGATGAGGTGGGGGGTCCAACCCCTCTCTCCCCCCCCCCCTTTACACCCCCCCCCCCAGGCACACGCAACCCCCCCCCCTCCACACCCCCGCGCGTCACACACCCAAGTTTCCACACCCCCGCGCGTCACTGGCACACGCTCACACTCACTCACGCTTACTCACACCCCCGCAGTTACACACCCGCTCCCACTCCCCCCCCCCGTGGGTCGCAGACACGCGTGAACACCCCCCCCCCCCACTCGCCCCCCCGTCCCGTCCCCGCTCCCGCTGTCTGCGACCCGCACGGCGTCCCAGCCCCCCCCCCCCTCGCCCCCTCACACCCACCCGCTCACACTCGCCCCCCCCCCGTACCGCGGCGGGCGGGCGGCGGCCAGGCGAAGGGCGGCAGGGCCCCGCAGCGCGGCCCGTACCCCGCCTTGCGCAGGGCGCAGGCCCCGCGGTTGGTCACGTCGTGCAGCCGCCGCGGCCCCGCCAGCGCCTCCAGGCAGTCGTACATGGCGGCGGCGGCGGCGGCGGCGGGGGGGGGGCGGAAAAAAAAACCTCACCGGGCCCCGATCCCGGCCCCGGCCCCGGCCCCGGCCCCGGCGGGGTGCGGCGCGGCCCGGCCCGGCCCCGCGGCCCAGCGACCGGGGCGGGGGCGGGGCGAGGGGGCGGGGCCGGGCGAGGGGGCGGGGCCGGGGGCGGGGCCGGGCGGGCACACGCGCCGGTATCGGGGGCGGGGGGGGGGGGGATGAGGGGGGGGCCGGAGGCGCGGAGGGGCAGCGGCGGCGGGTCACGCGCACGCGGTGTCACACGCACACGCGGTGTCACAGACACACGCGGTGTCACACACAGATGCGCTGTCACACACACGCGCGGTGTCACAGACACACACGGCGTCACACACGCAGTGTCACAGACACACACACGCAGTGTCACACACACACACGGTGTCACACACGCAGTGTCACGCGCGCACACGGTGTCACGCGCACACACACGCGGTGCCACACACACGCGGTGTCACACACACACGGTGTCACAAACACAAACGGTGTCACACACACACGGTGTCACACATGCACACGCAGTGTCACAAACGCATACGGTGTCACACACGCATGGCGTCACACACGCGGTGTCACGCATACACATGGTGTCACACACACGCAGTGTCACGCACAGATGCGGTGTCACACACACGGTGTCACACACGCACACGCGGTGTCATACACATACGGTGTCACACACACGGTGTCACACACACCGTGTCACACATGCACATGCGGTGTCACACACACAGTGTCACACACATGCAGCGTCACACACGCACACACGGTGTCGCAAACGCACACGGTGTCACACGCACACAGAGTGTCACACACACGGTGTCGCGCACACACACGATGTCACACACACGCCGTCACACACACGGTGTCACGCGCACACGCGGTGTCACTCACACGCGGTGTCATACACACACGTGTCACACACGGTGTCACACACACGCAGTGTCACGCACACACACAGTGTCACACACACACGGTGTCACGCACGCAGTGTCACACAAACACAGTGTCACACACAGTGTCACGCACACAGTGTCACGCACACAGTGTCACATACACACAGTGTCACGCACACGGTGTTACACACACACAACATCACACACACACAGTGTCACACACGCACACACACACGCAGTCCCACGGGCACAGAGTGTCATCGCGGGCACGGTGTCACACACGGTGTCACACACACACACGGTGTCACACACGCAGTGTCACACGCAACGTGTCACACCGGGTCACACACCCACCCCGGCAGGGAGGGGGTGCCCTGACCTGCCCCCAGCCCCGCCCCCAGCCCCCGTGTCACCTCCCCCAGTCCCTCCCAGTCCTCCCAGTCCCCGTGTCGCTGCCCACAGTCCCTCCCGGTCCTCCCAATCCTCCCAGCCCTCCCTCCCCACTCCCCCCCTTCCACCCCGTGTCCCCCCACGCCTCGTGTCCCCCCCTCCCCAGCCCCCATGTCACCCCCCCAGCACCCAACCAGGGTGACCAAAGCAGTGGGGACACCTTCGTGCGTGTCCCCCCCCATGCCCCCCATCACCTCCGTCTCCCCCCGTGCCACCCGTGTCCCCCACGGGTGTCCTCCTGTGTCACCCTCCAGCCACCCCGTGTCCCCTCACGTGTGTCCCCCTGTGCCACCCCACGTCCCCCAGTGTGTCCCCCCCGTGCCACCCCATGGCCCCCAGTGTGTGTCCCCCCTGTGCCACCCCACGTGCCACCCCACGTCCCCCAGTGTGTCCCCCCCGTGCCACCCCACGTCCCCCAGTTTGTCCCCCCGTGTCACCCCACGTCCCCCCATGTGTGTCCCCGGTGCCACCCCATGCCCCCTCATTCGTGTCCATCCCCCCCCCCCCCGGGCCACCCCTTGTGCCACCCCACGTGTGCCCATCCCCGGTCCCTCGAGGGGACCCACTCCTGTCCCCGGTGCCACGTGGTGGCCCCCAAAAGGGCCCCCCCCGCGCCCCCGCCTTCCCCCTCCCTCGCCGCAGCCAAAAGGTCCCAATTAAGCCCCAGCCGCCCGCGGGTAATTAAAACCAGCAGCTGAGCCCCCCCCTTCTCCAGCCGGCTGCTGGCGGCCTCGCACGGCCCTCGCACACCCTCGCACGGCCCTCGCACGGGGCCACGCCGGAGGGGCTGGGCAGCGGGGAGCCGTGCGAGGGGGCACGGGGGTGTGCAAGGGGCTCCGGGGATGGGGGGGGTCCCGTGCAAGGCTGGCACAAGGGGTTGGTGCAAGGCTTGCACGGGGTGGGGGTTTCTGTGCAAGTGTTGCACGGGGCGGGGGGGGTTAGTGCCAGGCTCGCACGGCCGTCGTGAGCAGCGTGTTCAGCACCAGCAGCCCCGTGCACGTGCTTGTGCGAGGAGTTTGCACACCGGGCGTGCGCGATGCCCTGCGGGCTGCAGGCTGGGCCGGGGGTGCCACAGGCCCCTACGCACACGCGTGTGCGAGGCCTGCCGGTGTGTCCCTCCCCCCCCCCGTGGGTCACGCCAACCCACGCCCCGGAGCATCGTGAGATGGCGGGTGCCACGCCAAAGCCCCCCCCGGCTCTTTCGGGGCGTCACGGGACGACACCGGGCGTCACGCCAACTCACGTGTGTCCCCGTGCGTGGGGTGTCGGGGGGTGCCGGGGGGCACCAGCACCGTGTGGGTGGTGGGGGGGGGGCCTCGGGCGGGCAGGGGCTGGGCAGGGACCCCCCCACGGCACGGGCAGGACGGGCAGCGATGGAGATGGCACAGGCAGGGGCAGGCAGGGGCAGAGCAGGCAGGAGCAGGCAGGGCCTGGGGGCAGGCAGGCACCTCCCTGCTCCCCCCCCCCCCCCACGCCCACGGGTGTTTCCTGGACACCTGGGTCCCTCCCGTGGGGCTGGGGCCACCCGGAGTAGCTGCCACCTGGAAGGGGGGGGGGGAGCGTGAGCGTGCACAGGTGGGTGTGAGCGTGCACGAGTGGGCGTGGATGTTCACAAGCGGGGGTGAGCGTGCGCGAGCGTCTGCGGGCACGGAAGGGCGTGCGTGAGTGTGTGCGAGCGGGTGTGAGCGTGCGCAACCGGGCGTGAGCGTGCACAGGTGTGTATGGGCACGCAGGAGCGCGCACAACTGTGTGTGAGCTTGCACGAGTGTGCGCGGGCATGCACGAGTGCGTACAAGCGCGCACAAGCATGTGCGAGTGCGCGCGAGCGTGTATAGGAATGGATGAGCGCACAAGACCGCGCACGCGGGCGTGTGACCAAGCGCGTCCGTGACGGCACGCACAACCGCGTGTGCGATCGCGCACGCCCGTGCCCCCCCCTTGCCGTGCCCCACGGCGGCCGGCGTGTCCCCGCGTGCGCGGGCGTGCGAGGGCGTGCGAGGCCTGTGCCGGCAGCACCCGCCCGGCCGCATTCCTGCCCCCCCCAGCTGCACCCACACCCCCGCCCGGGGTGCACCACCCCCACCCACGCCAGCACCCGGCCCGGCGGGGCCCCGTGGGTGCAGGACGGTGGGGGCCGGCGGGGGGTCCCCGTGGGGAGTGGGGTGTCCCCCCCCCACCCCGTGAGGCTCAATCTCAGCCGGGCACTCGGTGGAAACCTTCGTCGGGGGGTTCCCCGCCTGGGGAGAGGCACCTCGTTTGCACGGCACGATGCCGCACGGCGTCGCGCGGCATCGCGCGGCATCGCACGACCTTGCACAGTTTGCACGGCATTGCACAGCTTTTGCGAAGCCGCGTGTGGTTGTGCAGGGCGCCGCGCGGTTCGCACGGGATCGCGCGGCTTTGCCCGGCGTTGCGTTTCGTCGCACGGCTTCGCACGGGCTTCGCGCAGGCTTCGCACGGGGCGGAGCGGCATTGCACGCCATGCCGCAGCGCTGCCCAGCGTGCCACGCCGTTGCACAGCACCGCACGCCGTGCCACGCCGTTGCACGGCGCGGCGCACCGCGGCTTTGCACGACTTTGCACAGCTCTGCAGCACGTTGCACGGCATGGCGTGGCATTGCTCGGCGTGCTGTGGCATGAACAGCTTTGCATGGCATCGCGCTGCCTTGCGCTGCCTTGCACGGCTTTGCACGGCTTTGCACGGCATCACGCCGCCTTGCGCTGCCTTGCACGGCTTTGCACGGCTTTGCACGGCATCGCACCGCCTTGCGCTGCCTTGCACAGCGTTCCGTAGCTTTGCACGGTGTTGCACAGCTTTGCACGGCCTTGCACGGATGGTGAAGCGTTGCCCAGCGTGCCACGGCTTTGCACCGGCTTCGCACGGCAGTTTTACTCCTTCGCACAGTGTTCGATGCCCTTGCACGCCCTTGCACACCACTCCCGGCCCTTGCACACGCTGCCCAGCGCTCCCCAGCCCCCCCCCCCGCCATCTCCCAGCGTGTGCCAACCCACGCCCCGCGGGGAAACTGAGGCACGGGGTGGGGGGGGGGGGACGGGACACGGGACACGGGGGGGGGGACGAAGGGGGGTGACGTGGGGGGACACACCCCCGGGGGGCGGGGCGGGGGCTGCTGCCGCGGGGCCCCCGGGCCGAACAAAGCCGCCATTGAGCGGCCGGGGGAGGATTTTTCCACCCAAAACCTTTTTCCATGACCCCATCGGCTGCGGGGCCTCCCCCCTCCCCCCGCCTCCTTCCTCCCCCCCTCCCCCCTCCTCGTCCTCCTCCCTCCCGGCCAGCGGCTCCCGCGCCCTGGGGAAACTGAGGCACGGAGGCGGGGGAGGGGGGCGGGGGGCACACGCGTGTGCCGGGGTGTGGGACACGCGTGGATGTGGGTGCAGGGCGCGTCCCCGGGTGGGGGTCACAGACACGCACGGGGGGTACGCGCTCGCCCGTGTTGCCTTGCACGCGCTGGTGCGGGCAGGCGCTTGTTTGCACGCAGCCGTGCATGCACGCACACGCTAGCGCACCCGTGGGCACGCTCGCACGCTCAGACACACTCGTGCTCACACACGCATGTGTGCGCACGCACTCGGGCGCTGCCTTACACGCTTACAGGCTCGCGCGCACACGTGCACAGGCTGGCACTCCCGTTTGCACGCCCACGCCTGACTGGGACACAGCCACGCCCTCCCGCGTGCCCACGCCCACCCACTCACACGCCCACTCCTCCCTCCCCCCCCCCCGTTGTCACACGCATACTCCCCCGGGACACACGCTCTCGCACACGTGTGTGTGCGCTCACGTGTGTCCCCCCGCTCACATTCACCCGGCAGCCCCCTCCCCCCCGGGGACCCCCACCCCTCCCCACCCCCGCTCACCTGGCGTGGCCGTGGGTGCGTGTGCGGGTGCGTGTGCGCCGGCCGGGCCCTGCACGCTCCGTCATGTGACGCCACCCTGAAACCCGCCGCATTTTTTCCCAAACCGCAGGACGACACCAGCGAGGACACGGCACAGCACGGCGAGGACACGGCTCTGCCACCTCCTCAAGGGGATGGGACACGCGTGGCTGTGGGGGCTGGGACGATGCCCGTGTATGAGCGTGGCGTGTCCTGGGTGACACGCTTGCACACATGTGGCATGTCCTGAGTGACACGTTTATGCCTGCACGGCACGTCCTGGGTGACACTTTTGCAGATGCATGGCATGTCCTGGGTGACACGCTTGCATGTGCATGGCATGTCCTACGTGACACGCTTGCACACACACGGCATGTCCTGGGTGACACGCTTGCACACATGTGGCATGTCCTGAGTGACACGTTTATGCCTGCACGGCACGTCCTGGGTGACACTTTTGCAGATGCATGGCATGTTCTGGGTGACACGCTTGCATGTGCATGGCATGTCCTACGTGACATGCTTGCACACACACGGCATGTCCTGGGTGACACGCTTGCACACATGTGGCATGTCCTGAGTGACACATTTATGCCTGCACGGCACGTCCTGGGTGACACTTTTGCACATGCATGGCATGTTCTGGGTGACACGCTTGCACACACATGGCATGCCCTGGGGTGACACGCTTGCACGTGTATGGCATGTCCCAGGTGACACACTTACACCTGCACGGCATGTCCTGGGTGACGCCCTTGCACACACATGCCAGGCCCTGGCTGACACGTTTGCACGCCGAGGGTGCCACGCGTGTCAACCCCGCACACACACGCAGCCGCTGGGACGCTGCGGGGTGGCGACACGCTGGCACGCGCGTGCTGCACCCGGTGTGACACACGCACACGCACACACACGCTCCCGAGGGGGTGGCAGAGCCCGGTGCCACCCCCAGCGCACCCGCAGCCCCCCCAGGGCACCCTGTGTGTCCCCCCCACTGTCACCCCTTGTCACCCCACTTTGTCCCCCCACCCATGTCCCCCACGGCCTGGGCTCCCCCACGACCCCCCGGCCGGTGTCCCCCCCGTGTTCCCCCCACGCGTCCCTCGCACGTCCCCGTGTGTCCCCCCCCCATGTCCCCCCCGTGTCGCAACGCTCCCGGTCCCCGCCAGGGGGCAGCACAACCCCCCGCCCCGCCCGGCCCCGCCCCGCCCCACCCCGCCCCGCCCGGCCCCGCCCCCCGGGGTGCCGCGCGTGGGGCCGGTCACACCGCGGGGGAGTTGGGGGGGGGGCAGGGGGCAGCAGGGCGGCCCCAGCCCCCGCACCCATGGGTGCTGCCACGTGCGCTGCCCGCCCCCGCTCAGCGGCTTTGGGCCGTAAATCCCCCGGGCGGGGCTGGGGGGGGCCCGGGGGCGGCACCGCCATGGGACTGGGCTGGCCGGGACCCCGGCCCCGCCGCCGCGGGGGGCTCCCCATGGCCTGCTGCTGCCCCCCCGCTTGTCCCCCCCAGTGTCACCCCCCCTGCTGCCCCTCCGCCTGCTGCCCCCTCTGCTGCCCCCTTGCCTGTCACCCCCCCTGCTGCCCCCCACCCTGTCACCCCCCCTGCTGCCGCCCCCCCTCCTTCCCCCCAGCCGCCTGCCCGCAGTGTCACCCCCCACCCTGTCACCCCCCACCCTGTCACTCTCAGTGTCACCCCCTCGGCTGCCCCCCTCCCTGCTGCCCCCAGTGTCACCCCCCAGCCTGTCGCCCCCCCCCCTGCTGCCCCCCCCCCTGCTGCTCCCCTCTCCCGACGTGCTGTCCCCCCTCCCGGTGCTGCCCCCCCCGGTGCCCCCCTGCCTGCCCCCCCCCTCGCTGCCCTGCCTGCCGCCCCCGGCTGAGCATCAAGTGAAGGGGTGCCCGGGGTGTCCCCCCCCCACCCCGGGACCCCTCGGGCAGGCACCCAGCAGCTGTGGTGAGTATGGGGGTGCCCCCCCCCCCCCCCCGCAACGTGGGGAAACTGAGGCATGGGCAGGGCTGCCCCCCCGCCAGCCCTGGGTTGTGCAAGGGCGAGGGGGGTGTTTGCACGGGGGGCAATTGCAGGAGGAGCAGGGCTGGTGCACGGGTTGGCGCAATTGCACCATGGTGGGGTATTGGCACAGGAATTGGGGGTGTTTGCACGACGGGGGGGGGCTATTTGCGTGGGACCGTGGGTGCCACGCCACAGTGTGGGGCTGCCGTGGCATGGGGGGGGCGTGCTGCACGTGCAGCGGGGCTGTTGCACGCGGACAGCAGCGTGCACGGGGGGGGGGCACAGAGCAGAACGTGGTGCCATGTGGGTTTGCTCTCACGTGCTGGTGTGCAAGCGTGTGCGGGGGGAGCTGTCCCCTGTGACCCCCCCCCCAGCTAATCCCATGCAAGCGCAGCAGCTCAGCGCCGCCACAGGCAGCCTGGCCTTGCATGAGCTGCGCTGGGCCCACGCGGGAGGGCACCTCACGGGGCACCCGTGTTTGCTGAGCGAGGCCGTGCCGTGCCGTGCCAGGGCGTGCAACGCAGCCGCGCAGGGCTGCAATGAGCCGTGCTGTGCATGGCTGTACCAGGGCATGCAACACAGCTGTGCCATGCCGTGCCATGCATGGCTGTACCAAGGCATGCAACGCAGCTGTGCACGGCTGTGCCATGCCATGCCATGCGTGGCTGTACCAGGGCGTGCAATGCAGCCGTGCACGGCTGCGCCGTGCCATGCCATGCATGGATGTACCAAGGCATGCAACGCAGCTGTGCACGGCTGTGCCATGCCGTGCCATGCGTGGCTGTACCAGGGCGTGCAATGCAGCCGTGCACGGCTGCGCCGTGCCATGCCATGCATGGATGTACCAAGGCATGCAACGCAGCTGTGCACGGCTGTGCCATGCCGTGCCATGCGTGGCTGTACCAGGGCGTGCAATGCAGCCGTGCACGGCTGCGCCGTGCCATGCCATGCATGGATGTACCAAGGCATGCAACGCAGCTGTGCACGGCTGTGCCATGCCGTGCCATGCGTGGCTGTACCAGGGCGTGCAATGCAGCCGTGCATGGCTGTGCCGTGCCGTGCCATGCGTGGCTGTACCAGGGCATGCGACGCAGCTGCGCATGGCTGTACCAGGGCATGCAACACAGCTGTGCCATGCCGTGCCATGCATGGCTGTACCAGGGCACTCGACGCATCCGTGCACGGCTGTGCTGGGCCATGTGCCGCAGCCAGATGCTGCCCTGGGCCGTGCCATGCTGGGCCAAGCCGTGCTGCACAGCGCTGTGCATCCATGCCGTGCATCCATGCCGTGCATTGCCAGGATCGTCACTGCCCTGCCTTGCCCTGCCCTGCAGCCGGCCTATATGGTGGGCCGAGCGGCGCCGAGCCCTGCCGAGCGGCGCCGAGCCCTGCCGAGCGGCGCCGAGCCCTGCCGAGCGGCGCCGAGCCCTGCCGAGCGGCGCCGAGCCCTGCCGAGCGGCGCCGAGCCCTGCCGAGCGGCGCCGAGCCCTGCCGAGCGGCGCCGAGCCCTGCCGAGCGGCGCCGAGGAGTGCGATCGGGCGCTACCTAGCGGCGCCGAGCGGAAACGAACGCTGCCGGGTGCCGCCGAGCGGCTCCGAGGGTTGCCGAGCGGCTCCGAAGTGTGGGTCGAGGTCTGGCGGGCTGGCCGGTCCCAGAGCGGCAGTGAAGGGAGTTCGATCCCGCTGGCGGCCGGTTCTGTTTCATATCGTTATCGACGATCTGGAGGAGGGGATCTGATCCGTGCACCCTCAGTTTGCCGACGACACCGGGCCGGGCGGGAGCGTTGATCTGCCGGAGGGCCGGAAGGCTCCACAGCGGGATCTGGGCAGGCCGCGTCGACGGGCCGAGGCTGGCGGTGCGAGGTTCGGCAGGGCTGAGGGTCACAACAGCCCCACGCGCTGGGAAGAGCGGCTGGAAGGCTGTCCGGTGTGGAAGGAGCCGGGGGTGTTGGTCGACAGCCGGCTGAAGGTGAGCTGGCCGCTTGCCCAGGTGGCCAAGGTGGCCAGCAGCATCCTGGCTTGTGTCAGAAATGGTGCGGCCAGCGGGACTAGGGAAGGGATCGCCCTCCTGTACTCGGCACCTCGAACACTGTGTCCGATGTTGGGCCCCTCACTACAAGAAAGTCACTGAGGTGCTGGAGCGTGTCTAAAGAAGCTACAAGAAAGTCACTGAGGTGCTGGAGCGTGTCTAAAGAAGCTACAAGAAAGTCACTGAGGTGCTGGAGCGTGTCTAAAGAAGCTACAAGAAAGTCACTGAGGTGCTGGAGTGCGTCCAAAGAAGCCGGTGACAGGTCTAGAGCACCAGTCCTGTGAGGAGCAGCTGAGGGAACAGGGATTGTTTAGCCTGGAGAAGAGGAGGCTGAGGGGAGACCTCATCGCTCTCTACAACTACCTGAAAGGAGGTTGTAGTGAGGTGGGGGTCGGTCTCTTCCCCGAGTAACAAGCAATAGGACGAGAGGAAATGGCCTCAAGTTGCACCAGGGGAACTTTAGGTTGGATATGAGGAAAAATTTCTTCACCGAAAGGGTTGTCAAGCACTGGAATAGGCTGCCCAGGGACGTGGTGGAGTCACCGTCCCTGAAGGGATTTACAAGATGTTGCAGATGTGGCGCTTAGGGACATGGTTCAGTGGTGGACTTGGCAGTGTTGTGTTAACAGTTGGATGTGTGATGATCTTAAAGGTCTTTTCCAACCTAAACAATTCTGTGGTTCTATAGGCACCCCACAGACACCCCATACAGGTCCCTATAGGCACCACTGGCCCATAGGCACCCCACAGATGCCCTGTGACAGGCCCTATAGGCACTGCCACCCCCTATACACCCTATAGACACCCCCACACACGCCACTTCTGCCCCACAGACACCCTAAATACCCCACAAACACCCCATACAAAACCATATAGCCACTGCTGCCCCACCGGCAACCTACAGACACGCAGTGACCACTGCCCCATAGTCATCCTATAGCAACCAACCGACACCACTGACAGGGCCCTATAGTCACAGCAGCTACGCGCATACGCTAAAACCACCCCATAGGGAACCTGTGCGAGCCCTCGTAGATACTGCTACCCCGTGGACGTGCTATAGATACCTGACAGCACCCCTCTGAGAGGCCCTATAGGCACCCCCACCCCATAGGCACCCCACAGACACCTCACGGGGGGGCCCTATAAGCACCGCTGTCCCATAGCCACCTCAGAGACACCCCCTGGGAGGGGACCCGTAGGCCCTACTGCCCCACAGACGCCTCACAGAGGGCCCTATAGGCACCGTCGCCCTTTAGGCACCCCATGGAGGGCCCTATAGGCAGCGCGGCCCCATAGCCGCCCTACAGACCCCGGCCCCCCCCCCCCCCCCGCGTTGGGGGGCGAAGGTGACAGGAAGAGGCAAGTTCCGCGCGGGGGAGCGAGCGCCTGCGTCACGTGACGCGGGCCAAAATGGCGGCGCCCGCGGCGGCAGCGGCCGGCGCCTGGCGGAAGCGGGTGAGTTGAGGCGCTGTCGCTGCCCCAGCTGAGGAGCAGGTGGGGGGGGAGGGAGGCTGTGGGGACCGTGTGGGGCCGGGGGGGTCGTATGTGGGGCCTATGGGTCCTGTATAGGGCCGTGGGGCGGTCGTGGGGCCTGTGGGTCCCGTGTGGGGCCTGTGGGGCCCATATGGGGCCGGGGGAGGCTGTCGGCCTGTGGGTCCCGTATGGGGCCGGGGGGGTGTGTGAGGCCTATGGGTCCTGTGTGGGGCGGGGGGGGGGGCTGTGGGGCCTATGGAGACCGTATGGAGCCGGGGGGGGGGTGCTGTAGGGTCTGTGGGTGTGTGTAGGGTCGGGGAGGGCTATGGAGGTCTACAGGGCGTATGAGGGCCGTATGGAGACTTATAAGGGGCATTTGGGGTGTGTGGAGGGCTCTGGGGGGGGCATGTCGGGCCGGGGGGCCCAGGGCTGTGAGGTATCCGAGAGGGGCCCTGTGGGTCTGGAGCTGTGGGGCTGATAGGAGAGGGCCTGTGGAGCCATATGAGGTGGGGGGGTTGTGGGGGCTGTGCTGTGGGGATGTATGGGGCAGGACCAGGGGGGATGTATAGGTGCTGGGGGGAGTGATCTGGGGGCCCTGAGGCAGGTGGGGGGAGCTGCACAGTGGGGAGAGGGATGCCTGGGGCAGGAGGGTGATGGGGGAGGGGGTGTTGGGGGGGCTGATGAAGCCAGAGGTGCCTTTTGGGGTGAGCTGGGGGGCTAATTGGGGGGGACCTTCCCCTAGGAGCCACCACCCACCCACAGACCCACTGTCCCCCATTCCCCTCCCCGTGCAGGACCTCTGCAGCTGCTCCCAAGCCCGGCGATGCTGATGATCTCCCCGGCGCCATGCTCCTCGCCTCCTACTCCGCCTGTGCTCTCCTCCTGGCTGCCTGCCTGGCGCTGGAGCTGGCTGCCTGCCGCTCCCGCCCCCCCACCGCCCCCCACCATGCCAACCCGGCCTTCCGCCGCTTCCAGCGTGGCTACTACCATGTCTACCTGCCAGCACTGGCCGCCGACTGGCTGCAGGGACCCTACCTCTACAAACTCTACCAGCACTATCGCTTTCTGGAGGGACAGATCGCCATCCTCTATGTCTGCGGCTTCGCCTCCAGCGTCCTCTTTGGGTTGGTTTCCTCTTCCTTAGTAGATCGATTGGGTCGGAAGAAATCTTGCGTCCTTTTCTCCTTGACCTATTCAATTTGTTGTTTGGTCAAACTCTCCCGGGATTATTTGGTGCTGGCAGTGGGGAGGGTTTTAGGGGGGTTGTCCACGGCGTTGCTCTTCTCTGCCTTCGAGGCGTGGTACGTCCATGAGCACGTGGAGCGGTACGATTTTCCGACCGAGTGGATCGCTGTCACCTTCTCCCGGGCGGCTTTTTGGAACAACATCATCGCTGTGGGGGCTGGGGGGGTGGCCGATTTCTTCGCTGAGTGGTTAGGGTTGGGCCCAGTGGCTCCGTTCATGGTCTCCATCCCCCTCCTGGTGTTGTCGGGGGTCTTTGCCGTGAAAAATTGGGATGAAAACTATGGGAAGAAACGAGCTTTCTCCAAAACCTGCGGTGACGGTTTGAAGTGCCTCCTCTCTGACCGGCGTGTCCTTCTCCTGGGCACCATCCAGGCTCTGTTTGAAAGTGTCATCTACATCTTCATCTTCCTCTGGACCCCTGTCCTGGATCCCCACGGTGCTCCCTTGGGCATCGTCTTCTCCGGCTTCATGGCTGCCAGCACTCTGGGCTCCTCGCTTTACCACCTGGCTGTCTCCAAGAGGTACCACCTCCAGCCTGTCCACCTCCTCTCCCTCGCCGTCCTCCTGGTCTTCTTCTCCCTCTTCATGCTCACCTTCTCCACCAACCCCGGCCAGGAGAGCCCTGCCGAGTCCTTCCTCGCCTTCCTCCTCATCGAACTCTCCTGTGGGCTCTACTTCCCAGCCATGGGTTTCCTCCGACGGAAAGTGGTGCCAGAGAAGGATCGCCTGGGGGTGATGAACTGGTTTCGCCTCCCCCTGAACTTACTGGCCTGTCTGGGTTTACTGGTTCTCCACGACAGCGACCGTCAGACGGGCACCAGGAGCATGTTCGGCGTCTGCGCGGCCGTCGCACTGCTGGCACTGCTGGCCGTCGGCCGCCTCTTCACCCTCAGCCGCCACGACGCTGAGCTCCGCCTGCCCACCCCGCCGGGACAGGCCGACGCCACCGATGCCGTGCCCGAGCTGTGACGGGGTCCCGTGAGAGGTGTCATCCCCCCTCCTCCCCCCTACCCGAAGGGACCACGAGGGGATGTGGGGACACCCTGACCCATTGCTGTGGGGTGAGTGGCCCCCCCGGGTGGCTGGTGACCCCCAAAATGTCCTGTTCCCCACTGCCTCTGTGGTGGCAGGGAGGGTTGGAAGCATGTGGGGAGGTGTTTCTCTCTCTTTTTTTTTTAAAAAAAAACCAAAACAAACCAAATAAAAGATGCTTCTGCAGATCCCCACCCCCCTCCGCACAGTTATTTGGGGCAACCTGCTCCAGATCTGCCCCCCTGCCCGGCACGGGGGTCTGTGTGTGTGCAAGTTGCACACTGGAACCTTATTGTCCTGAGCAGTGGTGTGCAGAGCTTGCATAATCATCCCCAGAGCACGGAGGCAGTTCTGTGCACGCTGGGGTTTGTGTTGCACAGTTGTCCTTGGTGCATGGGGGAGTTTCTACGTGCACCGGGATTTCTGTCGCACAACCGTCCCTGATGCTCACAGAGGTTTCCGTGCACACCAGTGTTTGTGTTGCACAATCGTCCCTGGTGCACAGGGGAGTTTCTGCGTGCACCGGGGTTTCTGTTGCACCAGCACGTGGCTGTCCCACTCTGCACAGAGCTGTGTCCCAGCACCTCATTGCACGCTGATCCACAGGCAGCCCCTTGCACGCCACATGGCACCCCCCCCCGTTGCACACTTGCCCGCACTCCAAGTGCTGTGTTGGGCAGCGATCCTGGCACCTCGCTGCACGCCAGCGGCCTCGTTGCACACTGGTCCCTGCGCGCCTGGGACACAGGCATCCTTGCACACCTGCTTCCCATTGCACAGGTGTCCTTGCACACCGTAAAGCTGTTGTGTGCTAGTCCCTGCACACCAGCACCCTGTTGCACACTACCTGTGTGCACGTCACCAGTCTGCTGTTGCACGGGGGCCCCTGCACATCCATGCCTGTTACATGCGGGTCCTTGCACACCCACGCCCATTGCATGTGGAGGTCTCTGAACACTGTTAGGGGTTTACGCACGCCAGCCACTGTAACAGAGTCTGACCCTGTTACAGTCATTGACTTCACCTTACCGGATATCCGCTGGAAATACAATCCAGCGGAGAGGAAACAGTCCGGGAGGTTCCTGGAGCGTGTGGAAGAGACTCTCCTGACACAACTGGGGAGGCACCCGGCTCGGGAAGGTGTTCCGCTGGACCTGCTGTTTGTGAACGGAGAAGGACTTGTGGGTGATGGGATGGCTGGAGGCCGTCTTGGGCACAGCGATCATGAAAGGATAGAGTTTTTGATTCTCGGAGAAGGAAGGAGGGGGGTCAGCAGAGCTGCCACCTTGGACTGCCAGAGGGCAGCCTGGCCTGGTTGGCAGAGCCCCTCGGGAGGCAGTCCCGAAGGGCAAAGCGGTCCAGGAAGGCTGGACGTTATGCAAGGAGGAAATCTTCAAGGCGTGGGAGCAGGGTGTCCATATGTGCTGAAAGACGAGCTGGTGGGGAAGAAGACTGGCCTGGCTGAATGGAAAGCTTTGGCTGGAACTCTGGGGTGAAAAAGGAAAGTTTATGACCTTTGGAAGAAGGGGCAGGCAGCTCAGGAGGACTACAGGGATGTTGTGAGGGTATGCAGGGAGAAAACTAGAAGGGCCAAAGCCCAGCTGGAACTTAATCCGGCTATTAGCAACAAAAGGAGGGCTAAGGAGAATCTCCATCCTTTCTTGGATGCGGGGGGGAGCATAGTGACAAAGCCTGAGAAAAAGGCTGAGGTTCTTAGTGCCGCCTTTGCCTCAGTCTTTAATAGTAAGAGCAGTTGTTCCCGGGGTACCCAGCCCCCTGAGCTGGAAGACAGGGTCAGGGAGCAGAATGAAGCCTCTATAATCCAAGGGGAAATGGTTAGCGACCTGCTACACCATGTAGACACACACATGTCTATGGGGCTGGATGGGATCCTCCCTGCCCCCAGGATTGCCCCCATCTTGATGCCCCCCAGCCCCAGAGCATGGCCGGAGACTGGGGAGATGTGGAGAAGAGAGAAGATCATCACACGCATCACGTGCATCTTGCTGACGGCAGCGGAGAGCTGGATCCAGAGCTTCACTTCAGTAGAATTGACCCGACTCATCTTTTTAAACTTACGTTCGTAATTAGGAACTATTTTTTGCAACTGTAGGATTGGGTTGCAAAGCCTGATTGTATACCTAAATGAAATTCTAGTGGATGTTTTCTGCAGTCAAACGTCTGTATCATTAATCTTGGTTACATTCTAGTGCAGAATCAATGTATTCGCATTATACTTTTCCTACTGTGCTGTGATGTTAGTGATAGGGACTAACAAACTGCTCATTTTGGTTTCTGCTTTGGGTTTTTTTGACTGCTTTTTTTATAGTGCTTGTCTATGCCAGCATCCTTATTTCATAGTGTCTTTTTTTAGAAAAGTATGATAAAAATGCTGTTTATTGAATTTGGGTCCACCAACTTGTCCTGCTTTTTCCATTTCTTCTTTTAGAAATCAGCATGTTTATGTTTATCTTAAAAGGGCCTTTCCAGACATGACTTTGAAACGTTGGAGTTTGTGGGTTTTTGTTTTGTTTTATTTTTTTCCCATGTACTGTTCTGACTGGTAGGTGCTGAGTAAATGGTGAAGTTTACCCTTTACAGATGGAGTGCCGAATTAGGGAGAGTAAAGGGGCAACTTGCTTTTCTGGTTGTAAAGGCACAGAAGACTAATTACAGAGGTATAAAAGGTCATCAGGCTCAGTCAGCTTTGAATATGTGCAAAATGGCAGTAAATTTGGCCTGCAGAAATGTAGGCGATTCAGACAATTAGGTCTTTATCAGATGTGGGCACTATCTTGTTTGTAATCAGTTGCAGCAGGATGAGCTTTTTAGCCTTGTCTGTAATGAAGTAGACTTGATTAGATATCATGAGAACTGAAAACATGATATGCCTTTTGGGGGATTTGAGAGACAGGGTATGTAACTACTTTTTTTTCCTTCTTTGGTCTGAAAATATAAATGGGGGAAATGATTTTTAAAGTTTGGTTGTCAAAAAGGACTTAAAAAAAGAGTGGTGAGAATCTTATTTCAAATGAAATGAAGCTTTGTTGGTGAAGTTCACGGAGGTGCTAAAGTTCTGTTTTCCGTTGATGTCAGAGGGATTTTTGTAATGTGCCCTTGAATGTTATGCAGTAAAGTCTGTACAGTAAAATCTGGTTTTGTGTCGCTGTATAAAATGGAGGAACAAACTTTCTCAAGCCATGAAATCTGGATACTGAGGTTTACAGTAGCAGATTTCTGTACAACACACGTTTGTTACCAGGCATGAGGAATACCTGGGGGGTTGGGTGGTATTTTAGTATGAGACAGAGTTGATGTTTCCCGACTGTGTTTTCTTTCCCAGGTCATAAATCGGGTATAGTGGTAAAGCCCACTGAAAGGTGGTGAGGCGGTGGTGCTGGTTCCTTCACCGGTCATGCCTTGCCTATGCAGCGCTCTGCTGCTTGCAATTAAAATCAGGTTTTTTTGCTACCTTGGCATCAGTGCTGGAGGTTGCTGTCTCACGGTACAAGATTTCTCAAATGAGTAGTAACATTAACGATGATTTCAATGCCTGTTTCCTTCCCAATATGCTGAGTTGGGGGGCAGGGGGGCAAAGTAACGGTTTGGACCTTGCGGGGTGACTGAATTTGCCATAATGAAAGTACGTTAAGAGACTCTTACACTCCAATTTGATGTGTGATTCTGCGGTCTTGTACAGCTCTTCAAATTGCCGTTTCCAGCTCTCTCCCTCATCGGGTCTGTTAACACAGAAGTGAGAAGGGTAAGTCGTGCGACCAAAGGGGACCTTCCCCTCCTCCCCCAAGGTAGATGTCTCCCCAAAACGTCTGTTTAGGTGTATAACACACAAGGTATTTAGGTATATAATACACAAAGTAGGTGTATAATACACAAAGTATATTTGGTAGTTGCCTTTTTCCATTACGAGGTGGGTTTAAAACACAGTCTTGCACAAAGGAAGGCAGGAATGCCAAGCAGACTTTCATGCCACTTATGTAGGAGATGTTTTCCCTTGCATTAGTAAATAAGTGAAAAGAAATCTTAAAAATAAACGTCTTTTAAGTGGAAAAGAGGATGCGGTGATACCGCTGTTTGGTCGGAACAGGGCTTCCCATCACTCAGAGGCTCTGGGAACACGGCAGGTATCAGACGGACTCGGAGCAGTTCCCCGGCCACCCTGGTCTCCTGAGGTTATGGGAAGGGAAGACACAGCGTCTTTTGGGGGATTTTGAGGATTTTTTTCTGTTCTTCTCTTTATCTCTCTCTTTTCTCAAATTATCATGGGGTTTGCTGCTGCTCATGCTTATTCATCAAAGTGAAATGAATTTGATTTGGTTTTATTTTATTAATTCTCTGCAGTCTTATGATTGCAATAACAGCGATTACAGCTGAGAAGTCTCTGGCCAGCTCTTGCCATGGTGTATAATAGTAGTGTCTTTTTCAGATTAAGGTAAAGTACGATTTCTTTAGTTTGTCCCACCTGAGGTTATTTTCTCAAACATCAAGGCTAAAAAGGAATAAGGAAGGAAGGTAAAAGTAAGAATCTGCAGAAGTAGTTGTGTTTTCTCTCAGGATTTTCCTATTTTCCAGTTAGTATTCAGGCCCTTAACAGTATGAAAAATATTAAAGGGAGAATGGGGCGGTGGGATTCAGCTGCTGTACCTGTTAAAGAATTAAGAGTGTATAAAACTTATGTACCAAGTAGTCTCGGTGCATTATAGAAGTTAAAATTCTTTTGTGTGGATCTGTAAGATTGGCCTCCTTGGAGGTCATTTTCAGTCTTTTTATTTGAAGACCTCAGCTCCTAGCTTTGTGGAAATTCCTCCTGAAAGTCTCTGTTTCGCACTGTGTTTGTAAGACCTGAAACCATTCGTGTTTACCTTTAACAAATTAAACAGTCAATAGTTCTGTTGCTTTTTAAACAGGGACATCAGTATGTGCATGTAGGAAGATCAACTGTGGAGTTGTGCCATGGTAACTTGTGTTGCTCATTAGCCATTTTTTTACAGCTTAGCTGAACTCACTGGTGTAATGTGGAAAATAAAATTGTTTAATGTTTTGGTGCAGAGCGCCATTTTTCCCTCTGTGTCCTTTGAAATGTTGAGCATAATTTTCAGTACTATGAAAAATAAAATACTAGAAACCATGAGAAGAAATATAAAAGAAGCAAAAAGGAAAAGGTACCTAGAATGTACAGTCAATACATTTTGAACCTGAAGTTAGCAGAAAATATCCTCAAAGTGCCTCAATAGCAAATAAATAAACAAACCAAAGACAAAGCAGACGGTGTGACAGTATTGCAGTGGAGGGAAGGGCAAGTGACTCTGCCATCTGGATATAAAAAAGGTTTGAAAAGGCATTCTAATTAAGTGCTGCTCACACCTCTGCAAATAATGGCAGTAATTACTAATAATAGTTACTATTATTAGCAATAATAGTAATAATAGTTACTAACGATTAGTAATATTACTAATAATATTTGAATTTTGAGGTAAGTCACAAGTGGCACAATTCCAAGGATAAAGGATCCGTTTGCCTAAAACTTGTGAGTCGGAAGTGAACTTCTGAGAGAAGAATTTCTGAATAGATTTGGGGGAGAGGAGAAGTTGCTTACATTTACAAGCTAGCTCTCCCTGCTATTTTCTTTACATGACACTGGGAGGGAAAATGAAGACAGAAAGATTTTTAATACCTGGTGCGGTGGCCGGAGTGGTTCCTCTGGAACTGGGCTTGTTCCTTTTGTCTGCCCTTTATTTCCCCCTTCTTTCCCCTCCTCAAAATTCCCATACACATACACTGTCAGTGTTCTAGCAGTATGTATGTTTTTTTTCTGATGGACTAATAAGGCTGGATTTCTTTCAGGGTGAACGAAAAACATGATGTAACGGGAGGTTCTGTGATTCTGTTCCTGCCCACGGCGCCTGCTGCTGTCAGCACTCCTGGGCAGAACCGTTCCTCTCGTCTTAGTTTTAATGACAGTCTGTGTGAAAAAATAAACCCAACAATACTGTCACTGTTGCAAGGCTGGGATTAGGGAAATGTATTTAATCACTAGAAATTAATGAACTTATGGCTTTTCTTCTTGAGATAAAGGGTGAAGAATCTGCAATCTGAATAATTCTTTTAATGAAGGTGGGATGTTACTGATGCTACTTTTATCAGGTTTTCAGGTAGTAAGAATTACGTGGTGTTCTCCGAACCTGGCTATATTGATTATTTGTACAATAGTTACTTGTTTTTCCTTCTTGAATTCTATGCATGTTTTTATTTCCCAACCCCCTTTTTTTAAATGCAGTTCCTGTCTATGACAGCATTCTATGGTATTTATCCCTAATGTTTGTATCTATCTCTTCCACTGATAAGGTAAATGTGATGGAAGGACACACTGTTTGTTTTGTAAAGTTTCCATAAGCTTATCGCCAAAACTGTTGCTGGTATTGAGTCCCAGAACTTGTTAGCTGTTCATTTACATCTTCAGCAAAGGTGTAAGTATGTAAGTTTTGAGTAATCTTTTTCCTTTAGTCCTTCAGCTTTCTTACCAGTACGGAAGGACTGCAAATCTTTGGAGGCTCATCTGGGGTTTTGATGGCCCAATAAAACTAAAATTTTTTGGCATGAAGCCTTGAAATGCTGCAACGGCTCTCGGATATGATTGGTATGATCAAG
This sequence comes from Buteo buteo, assembly GCF_964188355.1. Taxonomy (NCBI): domain Eukaryota; kingdom Metazoa; phylum Chordata; class Aves; order Accipitriformes; family Accipitridae; genus Buteo; species Buteo buteo. Next base: position 27,939,532 of record NC_134187.1, on the reverse strand, counting down.
AAAGACTGCAAATGGGGCCAGTATTGGACATTACGGTGATGGATTTGCGAGAGGGTTTTTTCCCTTCTCCCCTGTGGCAGAATAAAAGTCACCTAAATGACAGAAGATTAGCTAAAGATTGTCTTTGTGATCATCACAAGATTCACATTTAAAATGGTTTTTAAATTCTGTGTTTTGTCATGTAAGTTCTACGGACACTTTGTTCTGTACTATATGATTGAGAAAGAAAAACTTTAAGAAACTTGCACTGATTGTGAGACAGTTATCAACTATTAAGAGAATCTGACTGTTAATGTCCCTGATTTATTTAGTTATTTAGTTATTTAATTAATTCAGTCATTTTTCCACTGAGAGAAATCCACTTTTTTTTTTTTTTTTTTTTTTTTTGCATAGGTTTAGATGTCAATATCTTTTTCTGTCACTTAGCAGATTAGGCACCTCGAAGAGCAAACATGTCTCTCTTACTCTGTAATGGACAGGACCTTACGTTCTGATTGATAACTACCCTTGATATTACCTGCTTCAGTTTTTGTTCGGTGATTTGTAGGATGAGGTTCCTGTTGCTTCTATTGCCTGCAGAGCTGTATTTTCAGTGATTGACTGAAGGACAAGTTTTAGGTAACTACAGGCAAGTAGTTATGGTAGTTTAGTGTATAGTAGTTTTATTTCCCTTAAAGCAATATTGCATTTGGCTGTTCTGCTGGTTCTTCATGCTTAGAATTTACTAACTGGGGGGAAAAGACTTTAAAAGGATTGAGTAATCATACCTATACTTTGGTTTTTTTATTATGTTGTCTTCCATGAAAAAAAAAATCCCATTTTTTTCCTTAACTTATAAGATCAAACAACTTCATAGGTAGTTGTTGTTTATCCATTTCCCCATCTTAAGCACTTCAGACAGATGAGAACCAAGCCATGAGCCTCCCAAATTGTACACATAGTTAGTATTCCCAAATTGTATACATAGTTAGTATTCCCTAACTGACTACTAACTAGTCCTAGTAGTTGCAAGACTCACATTTTGTTGCAAGAAGGGTAAGAACGTCAGGTTCATGACTGTGTAGTAACAACCTCTGTGTTTTTTTCTAGCAGTTTTATTTAAGCTTGACTTGGTGAACAAAGGAGTGTAATTCACTTGGAGGCTGAACTTTTTGAGGCAACGATACAGGAAAAACCGTGCCGGCTCGGTAAATGGGGATGAAACCCCGGATCCACCAGAGCAAACCCAGGAGATAACGTGAGTGGTGGAACTGCAGGGTTCAGCCAGGAACGCAGTCGGGAAAGGAAGGGTAGGAACAGTTTATCCTCCATGTCTGGAAGTGGGAGATGAGCCCGGTGACCCCTTTGGAGATGCCAAGTACTGGATCTCCATCTGAAAGAAGATTTGAAAGTTTGCATTGACCAGTCCCGAGAGAGAGGGGTAGGAAAACTCCTGGACTGAGAGCGACATCTGAGCTTCTGCCCTGCCTAATTTCTGTTGGGCTTTTCCAGTTTTATGGTTTGGCTTGTGAGTCTTTTGAGGCCAATACTGATGGGATTACTGGTGTTTTATTTTCAGCACTGAGGAAAGTCTCTGCTTTGAGATGTGTGGTCAAGCACAGACACGTTTATTTAGTTTTCCCTTAATGTACTAGTTCAAAGTAGGACAGCCTTCCTCTCAAAGGCTGCTTGTTTGTACCTTATATTTGAATCCCTTCAAGGCTGGTTTGCATTTGTATGATTGATCTGTTAAGCCCGTTCTCCTCATTCTGTCACAAACCAAACTTTTCTGTGCTGCTCCGTGTGGACAAACACACAGTATGTGGTCAGAGGGTTCCCTGAAAGTCTCAGAAAGACTCATGAGTAGAGGCTTAGCTGTGTGTGTAGCTTGCTGCCTGAGCTGTGAACTAGTAAGTACCTTGAGAAGACACTCAAAGACAGTGCAGATACTGACAGTGCAATGTGCTTATAGCGGTCTTTAGTAGAGAGAAATTCTTTATTAGAAGGAAATCCAGACGGGCTGGTGTGACAGACAGCAGTTCAGCGACAGGAAGCTTTGTTCTGAGCCCAGCCTTTCTTGGAAGGATTCTGGTGTATCTGTACAGCCTAATTTTACATCAGACTCAGCACCTGGTTGCAATCTCCCGTTATCACTCTCCAAGCTCAGCACAACCTGGTTTAGCACAAATTGCGTAGCGAGCCCTGCTCCGTTTTTGTGCCACACTTAACCACCCCCCCATAGCCTCTTGGTATCAAACTGATGTTTTCCGCTCTCCATAGCGAGACATACATTTAGGTCCAAAGTCAAGATCTTTCAGTTTTGTAAAGGTGAACGGCTTTAAGATCAAAACCTCCGAAAAGTATAAGCAGTGTTTCCTGACATCTTTTAAGTTAAAAATAAGTAAGTACAGAACCCAAAATCTTAACAACATTGCCCTGCCTCCCTCCAGGAATGGCTGCAGAATTTCTCTTGGTTGCTCCATTAGCTGTCTTCTTTCACTGTGAAATATCAGCAAAACACCGTTTCTGGAACACTTTCTCTAGCATCTTCCTAGAAACAAAACCCCACCTTAAACTAGGTAAGTAACTTCTAGCTTGCATGGTTTCTCTTTGAGGGTCCTAAAGAATTAGTTGCCTGGAGGGAAAGGAACACCAGCAACAGTTATCTATCTGTAACAGTGCTGCATCTAAACCGAGGTACAGCAGATAAGAATTTTACTGCTTTGAAACTCCTTTTTCAAGGGTGAATATGTATTTTAGAAAACATTCTTGAGCACTGTTACATGAAGATTCACATTAGTATTGTGAACGAGAGCTTTTGTTAAAAAAAACCAACAAACCCACCCCCTGTTTTCAGGTGTTTCTAAAATAAAATCAATATAAGTGATTGACCCTGGCTGGATGCCAGGTGCCCACCAAAGCCGCTCTATCACTCCCCTCCTCAGCTGGACGGGGGAGAGAAAATATAACAAAAAGCTTGTGGGTCAGGATAAGGACAGTTTGATAAAGCGAAAGCAAAGGTTGTGCGTGAAAGCAAAGGAAAGCAAATGATGTTATTGTCTACTTCCCATTGTGCACTCACATTACCAGGGCACTGAACACCAACATCTATAGAAAAATAAGGCACAGGGAAATAACTGCTTGCCGAGGAATGCTTTCTCTTGCGAACTGCTGCAGCCTTCTATCTCACACGCTGCTGAACTTCGCTGAGGTGAATTCAAATACTTGGACTCGATGGGACCCTGTGCTGGTTTTGGAGCTCTGTTTCGTTGTGGAGGGAGAAGGTTACTCCCTGAACCTTGCTTTTGCATTGCAGATCAGCCTTGATGTAGAACTTGGCCAAACCAGCCCTCAATGAAAGGAAACTGTGTGTGTTGCCAGCAACTTTGTAATTTTAATATTCAGCTGTTTATATGTAACATGTGTAAGTAAAGAATGCTTAGAATTCCAGGTGATAAAAGCATCTCAGGTAGTTTTCGGTTTGGGGTTTTAGGCCTTGTTTTTTTTGCTTTTATTCCTGAATAATCCATAGAATATTATAAACTAAGTGCTGTTGATTGTACTTCGTGTGTTTTTGATAAAATACCAAGATTTTACTTTAAAGAAAAAAAGAGCCTCCAAACTAATTCAAGATTTTTTTTGCGAGAGAAACTTCTTCCTAGGATTTTACTCGTTGAGAAACAAATGGAGAACTAGTAATGTTTTGAAAGTAACTAATGAGGTGTTTTCTCAGTCTTGCAGTTGTTGCATTTCTCCAGAAGGTGGAACTTAGTAACTACTAAAAACAAGTAAAAGCTTTGCTGCATGTCAGTGGTGCTGTTTGTCACCAGCTCAAGAATGAAGCAGCACAGACACCGAAGGACTACTGGAGCTTTAAATGTGGCTCGTCTGCCTGATGTTGGATGTTCCTGAGTGAGAACTGTATAGCTAAGTTGTTTTTTTTTTCCTCTTCTACCATCCATTACGACTGTAGTAGTTGCTTATTAAAATCAAACCGTACTCCACTTGCTTTCTAGGAAGAAAGTGATCCTGAAACAGATGCTGTTCCAGCCCTCCAAGGCCTTATATGAGTGCTTCACTCTGCTCATGCTCTGATGATTTGGTAGATGAGTTGGAGCCTTTGCAGGGTTGGAGCTAGTGGGTTGGTTTTTTGGCCTGTTTTGGTTTTTCGTAAATGTTTTTGTTTTCATTATTTCCTCCTCGGTTACAACTCTTCCAAACTCTCTGGTTGGGAACACTGTGCCTCACCAAAGGATGCGGAAGCGGGCAAAAGTTTTATCTTTGGCTAAAAGGTACCTGGGCTTTTGGGAAAGGGAAAATTCATGCCCTAGCGGCTGTTTTGTGGGGTTTTTGTTTGTCGTGTGGAGCCCTTCCCTAGCATATAGCACTTTTCCATAGCTGCTGTTTTTTCAAAGTCCTGTCAGCTGTGCATCAGCCTAGCATTTTGCTGGGAAGGTTGTTGAAATGAAGTGGTTTATGCACACAACAGCACTGTCTCTAGTTTGGCTGAAGAAAGGCAGGAGGGTGGAATGCTACTGTTTTATCAAATTGATAATGGGTAACTTGGCATGGTGCGCATTTAGTGTTGCAGTCAGCCTATGGTGTCAGTATACAGCCCATACTTAAGACAAATGAGGAGACTTCCTGAACTTTCTGACTTGTGTTTTTCTTTGTAGGATTCTGCGTAGTAACAGGGGATGTCCAACTCTGCAGCCGAAAGAACCGCCGCCTCCTTTGCTAGAGCCAGATCTGACTGAATTTGATGTAAAGCATTCCCATTTGCCATCGGAAGTCCTGTATGTGCTTAAAAATGTTAGGTAATGTTGAATGGAAGGTTTTGGCAGGTGTTCAAGTGATCTAAATATTTGGCAGTTTGTGGCAAGTCTTAGATTTTATCAGTGCATGGTCAGAATCCTTAAGCAGTTGACTGAAAATTCTTCTGTGCATGAGGAAAGAATAAATGACTTCTAATTTTTCAGAAACGTTAAGAAAATAGTTGAGTGTGTTTTTAGGGAAAAAAAAAACCCAGAAAAAGAAAGGATCTAGATTAGTGGCCTAAATTCAGGGCTAGTGATAATAAAGCTATTCTAACATGAAGAGATTTCTGTTAGTACATTTTAAAAATTCCCTTTAGACTATATCAGACAATTTTTTGGTACGGAAAAGCATCAGAATTGGTAAATGTTAATTGGATACCATATAGACAACTCTCTGAACTGCAGAATCTTTTACTTCTCTGGTTGAAAAGGTTGCAAATGGAATCAAAGTCAGCTTAATCCCCACAGCTCTTTGGCAGGTTGAGAAGGGATAGTCCTCCTGCCTGTTCAGCACAGGGTTAAATTTGCTGAGACAGCAAAGAGGATGAGATCTTCTGATCTGTAATTTTGGTTTTGTTTGTATATGTTCATTTTTCTCCCCATTATGATATAATTTAGCCCTGAAGGTCATAAGTACTCTCATAAAACTGCTATTTAAGTCATCTAAACTTTCTACTGTGGAATTCTGATCTCCTATGACTAATCGATGTTGCAGTAGAATTTGATTGATTGATCCTGTTAAGTGTGATCTAATGGAACTATGTGGAGGGCCCTTCTGGTGCTGTGCATAGAATGATCACGTTTAAGACGCGTATTTCTGTCTGCCTGGTAGGGACCGACTAGTTCCAATGTCGAAGGACTCCACTTGCATGTTACCTGCAGGAGATGGAATATTCCAAACTTACAAGTATGTGCAAGTGACAGGCATTTTTCCCTTTGTTTTCAGTATTTCTCATGTGTTCTGGTTATGTGGACAGGGTAGCTGTTCTAAAAGGGAAAGTTCCATAGGGTAACTTTTCTCATGCAATGTGTGAATCTTGCAGGTTTTTACATTTCTTCCCCTTCAAAAGCCACGCTGGTGTTTGCTTGAGGAAGACTGGATATACTTCCTTGTGGGCCTGCTGGCATTGCTCAGTGTGCTACTCAAATAGGACCTCCAGTATTTACAGGTTTTGGCATCTCACAGTACTTTTGCACTTCTGTCTTGGGGAGTTCTGCTCCTTCTGCCGTGCTGTTGGACTACCATGCAACAACTGACTCTGGGCTTGCTCTGCTATTTGTGCCTGGGGGCTTTGCAAATTTAGAAAGGATTTTTCAAGGGCAGTGGCGATTTTAGGTTTCCCTTTGCATTTTCTCTCCTGCAGGGTCCTTGGCCACTTTGAGAAACCTCTTTTCCTGGAACTGTGCAAGCAGATGTTTTTTTGTGCAATTGCATGAAGGTGAATACATCTTTTGTCCTGGGCAGCTGGATGACAGCATCTATGTTGTGCAGGATGGCAAGCTGGAAGTTTGCATTTAAGAAAGTGTAAGAACAAACCGATCTGTGGTTCTTGAGATAAATCTGTTGGCATAGCATATAGGTTGGCATGAATCATTAAGTGTTGGTTAAACTTGGACATTTGAATCATAGTGATTTAGAAAGGATTACTTCCAACCCTTCAGGGCCATGATATTTATAAAGATCAAAGTTTTTAGCTGTGGTCCTCCGTGTCTTAGATGAGAGAGCAAAACACAATGCCGATCAGGCTTTCTGAAATGTGCTCACATACTCTAGTTGCAGAGTTATTGAGGGAGGACAAGGGTGCAAGAGGGGCTTCGCACAGCATTGGAAACATTCTTCTTTTGGATGGTAGTTATATAAAATAGTTAGATGTACGGAGCAGGAGACACTAAGTACGCTTCACTCCATCATATTCTAGCGTGGTAGTTAGCGGGTCTGCCTGGGAGGTGGAAGATTCAGATTCACTTTTGGGTAGACAGGGAAAATAAATGATGGCTTGTTTTATGGGTGAGTCTTAAGCATTGAGGGCTAGTCCTTGTGATCCCTTCTGGCAATTTAGATTTTTTTTTTTCTCCCCTCCCCCGACTGAACTTTGAGTTTAGCTTTAACACGTGAACAGTTTTGTGATGGCCAAAAATGTGTGTGTGTGTGTGTGTGTTTGTAAATTACGCCAAATTTGCTGTTTTCTGTATATTTTTGCACTTAGCTGTTCTTTGCTTTGTACTACCTCTTGACATGTAATGCCTTGATAAAGGGAGCTAATTCTGTCTCAGCGTGAAGGAAGCTGTTTTTTTATTGGTTGTTACATTGCAAAGACAAGCAGGTCACATCTGCCCCTAGACAAAACTGGCTTTTAGTTTCTTTTAATTTATCACTCTTAGGACGGTGGTTGACAACTCCGGAGGTTTGAAGTAGCACATTTCCATCAGAGCAGAGAGATTTGGGGGAACAAAAAGGGCTTACTACTCCGGGTGGGAAAATGTAAGGCACTTGTGTCTCTTGTAGCAGATTTCTTAACCAAATTCATTTGGATTTGGCCATTAGCTGTCATCTGGATTCAACAACTGCTTTAGCTGTGACATTTGTCACCTACAATATTTAATTACTCCGCAGCTCTTGGAACAAGACAGAAGTAAATAGTTATCCATGTTGAGGACAAAAAGTTCTCTGTTGAAAAAGCCCTAGTTCACTGCTGATTATAACTTAACTGTTCCTTGTGACCTCAGTGTGTGATTGCAAAATAGTAAAATTTAAACGTGGTATTCTCTGTGTACTGCTGATTACGTTATATTTGAGAGAACTGACAATTACAGGAACATTTCCTCTCTTTGCATTCCTCTGACAGCTTTTAGCATGTTCCAAACCAATGAGACGTGGTGGTTGGCCTTTTCAAAAGCAGGCTGCTCTCATGCAGGGGTTTCGAAAAGGAGAAATTATGTGCCAAAAAAGTGGAGGGGTGGGCTGTTCTTTGGAGAAAAAGGCTGCTGCATCCTTATCCTTTATTATCCTAAAACTGGTTTTCTGAGAGACTGTCAGCATTGGTCTATCCTCAGAAAAGCACTGTTCAGAAAAAAAGCAACAAACACTTTACTGGGTAGAGTGTAGACCATATAAACCTTACACACAGCGGTTATTTTGCCCTTTTGAATCACTGTTATGGAACACTATTAAACTTAATGCTTATCCTTTGTCCAGCGACTAAAGATTTAATAGACTTCTTTAGTTTTTCAGTATGTATTTGGTGTAGAGATTGGTAGGAAATACAGTCGATGGCAAGTATAGCGATGTATGTACTTAAAAGCAGACTATATACGTGGGACCTGATGAGATGCATCCGCGGGCCCTGAAGAAACTGGTGGGTGAAGTGGCTAAGCCACCATACGTCATATTTGAGAAGCTGTGATGGTGGGGGGAAGTTCCCACTGAGTGGAAAAGGGGAAGCATAACCCCTGTTTTTAAAGAGGGGAAAAAAAGAAGACCGGGGGAGCTACAGGCCAGTCAGTCTCACCTCTGTGCCTGGCAAGATCATGGAGTGGATCCTCCTGGAAACTGTGCTAAGGCACGTGGAAAATAAGGAGGCGACCGGAGACAGCCAACATGGCTTCACTAAGGGCAAATTGTGCCTGACAAATGTGGTGGCCATCTATGACGGAGTTACAGTCTGGGTGGCTAAGGGAAGAGCAATTGGTGTCAACTGCCTGGACTTGTGCACAGCATTTGACACTGTCCCGTGCAACACTCTTGTCTCTAAATTGGAGAGACACGGATTTGACAGATGGACCACGCGGTGGATAAGGAATTGGCTGGATGGTCGCACTCAAAGAGTTGCAGTCAACGGCTCGATGTCCAAGTGGAGAGCAGTGACGAGTGGTGTTCCTCAGGGGTCGGTCTTGGGACTGGGGCTGTTTAACACCTTTGTCGGTGACATGGACAGCGGGATTGAGCGCACCCTCAGCAAGTGGCTAAGAGTGATGCCCTGTTTCCCCCGTGGCTGCGGCCGAGCCCCAGGTCAGCTCTTGGCACCAGCCCAGGGAGCTGGCGGCCATGTCACAGTGGACAGCGATGACTGTGTCTCTGTGACGTCACCTGGGGCCTGTGACATCGGCGCCCCGGCGGGTATAAAAGGGGCTGCTGCCAGAGGCGGGGGAGCATTCCGGGGAGAGCCTCGGAGCTGTTGGGCAGGAGTTGAGAGGAGACTCGCAATCGACCTGTCCTTTGTCCACCATGCAGCAGAACGTCTCTGGCGGTGGAGAGGAAGGTGAGGGCAGAGCATCCCCACAGTCCCCACAGCCGGCTGCCGGGCGAGGGGGTCCGTGTGCGGCACCCCCAGCCTCGCTCCTATGCCGAGTAGAGGCAGGCGTGCATGAGTGCAGATGCCCTGAGCTTGGGGACCACCCCTGCGAGCATCCGTGCCCCTCACACCCCGCTCGCTCCCGACTCGCAGGTGTAACCACCCAGGCAGAAGCGGTGACAGAAGACCTCCGCATGGTGCGGGAGTGCCTGGCCCGCTGTTCCGCAGCATCCCAAAGCAACAGGGCGCTGCTGCAGCGTCTGGTAGGTGGGGAGCGGTCCCCTTGTCCCCGGGGACTGGGGCTGCGAGAGCGGAGCCCCTGACCCCTCCTTTCACCATGCAGGGGCAGAAGCAGCAGGAGCTGCAGAAAACCTTGGAGCGGCTCACCTCGGAGGTCAGTGTCCCCTCCTGTACCCACGTCCCCCAGCTGCGGCGGCTGGGGCTGTGTCAGGGGCTCAGTGCCTGCGTGCGGCTCCTTTTCCCAGAACTGTCTCGTGGCACGCTGCTTCGAGGAGAACGGCCAGGAGCTCCAGCAACTGGAGGGGCAGGTGGCCCAGCTGAAGGTGAGTTCACGGAGCCACGGTCCGGTTAGAGGTTGGAAGGGGCTGCTGGAGATGATCTGATCTTGTCCAATGCCCCTGCTGAAGCGGGGTCCCCTGGAGGCAGTTGCTCAGGACCATGTCCAGATGTGGACGGCGTCCAGAGCTGGGCCTGGGGGGGTCCCTCTGTCCGCCTGCAAGGCTGGGAAGGAGAGAGGAGGCAGGGGCAAAGGCAGTGCCCGAGGGGAGCCGGGAAGGGATCATGCGCAGGGGAGGGCGCTTGTGGGAATGTCCAGCGCCCTGATGGCTTCTCCTCCTCTTCCTCTCTCGCAGGAGCACTTGCAAATAGCAAAGAGCAAGGCAGTCGCAAGCCTGGAAGAGGCCCAGGAGGTACAGGGAAGAAGGATGCCCATGCTGGCAGGGTCAGGGAGGGGGTGCCAGTGCTGGGTCCCCGCACCCCAGCATCCACGGGCAGGGTCATTGACTTTGGGATGTGGCATCCACGATGGAGGGATCGGGCCCCTGCCCCTCCTGCAGATGTTCCCGTTCCCTCTTCTCTCCCAGGCAGACCGCTTTTGGGAGAAGGCAGAGGGAGGCACAGCAGTGCAGGTCCCTGGTGCCTCCCCCCCCCATCTCCTGCCAAGTCCTGGGCTGCCAGCAAGCACAGGCTGAGCCGGGCATGGGGCGAGGGGGCACGCAGGACCGCTGGCCGGGTGCGGGTGTGCAAGTGGCTGATGGGCGCTGAGAGATGGGAAGCAGGGGCAGCGCCGTGTGCGAGGGGGTGTATGTCTGTGAGAGGGCATCTGATGGTTTCCCATTCCCGCAGGCAGCAAAGGCTGCGGCGACCAGTCGAGGAGCCGGCAGAGGTGCTGAGCAGAGCTCCGCACTGACAGCAAGCAGCAAGGAGCTGCTGCAGCCTACGGTAGGTATGGAGGGGCTCCTGGTCCACAGGGGCTGGGGCTGCAGACCCTGAGCCCCTGCTCTCCTCTCTGCACGCAGAAGGAGAACCGTCAGGAGCCACACGATGCCGTGTGGCAGCTCAGCACGAAGGTTGGTGTCCTCTCCTCTGCCCCTGCCCCAGAGCTGCGTCAGCTGGGGCTGATAGGGTGGAAGGGACCGCTGGAGGTCACCTTGTCGTCTCCAACCCCCCTGCTCAGAGAGGGTCACCGAGTGCCGGTTGCCCAGCGGCGTGACTAGGGAGGACAATTTTCCCAGGCTATGGGGGGGGTCCATCGCTTCCCCACGCCTGGCCTTGCGAGTCAACCGGTTTCTCAGTAGCGCCCTAGGGCAGTGGGGGAGTGAGTGGGCACAGCCCTGGGGCTGGAGAGGCGCGAGGGTGCCAAGGTCCCAGCCCAGCTGCCCACACGACGCACCTGTGGTTTTGCAGGAGGAAAAGTTCCTTGCCCTGATCGCATCCTGGCTCAAGGAGGACAAGCAGGAGAATGAGGTAGTGCCGGAGGGGCCGGGGGAAAACGGGTGGGTGCCCACGGTCCCTGGGGCCACAGCAGGCTCAGGGACTCAGACCCTTCCGTCTGCCAGGCGCTGCGTCAGGAAATCAGAAATCTGGAAGAGACACTGGAGGAGGAAGAGCGCTGGTAAGCGGGGTCCCTCGCCCCACACGGGTGTCCCTGCAGCACCCGGTGCCATGGGGCTGCCAATGCTGGTGCCAGGGGAGCCCCATCCCTGCCTGGGGTGGGGAGGTGTGTGTGGAAGGGGACCCCCGGCGTGGCCACGGAGGTCTGTAATGTGTCCAACCAAGCCCTGTTGCCTGCAGCCAGTATTGGAGGAAGAAGGAGGCAGAGATGCTGGAGACTGTGCTGCCGGAGGTGGTGGAAGCACGGCTGGTAAGGGGGAAGAGCCTGGGGGTCTCCCTGAGGAGAGGGGTCCACGGAGGTGCCAGCCACGCGTGGGCTACGCTCCCGTGCAAGGCAGCTCCGTGCAACTCCAGCTGTCCCGGCCGTGCGGCAGGGCTTGACAAGCGTCCTTGCTCTGTGTTGACCTGCAGGAGAGGGACGTGCGGGCGAGGAGACGCGGTTTCAGCTACTGGCTGCAGTGAGTGTCCCCACCGGGTGATGGGCTGGACGCCTGCTCCAGCCGGTGGGGCCCCTCCATCCATCCATCCCTCTTGGGGCTGGGATGCATCCACCCTGCCCTGTCTCCCATACTTCTTCTGCCCCACAGGACACTCCTCCTGCTCTTTGTCGGCCTGGAGCTGGCCATCGTCTTTGCAGTGGCTGCTGCCATGCTGTACGCGTCCTGGTACGACCCCGACATCTTCCACCGCCTGCTGCCCGAGGAAGCCTACGCCAACCTGGCCTGGGTGCTGGAAACCTACACCAACCTGGCCTGGGTGCTGGAAGCCTACGCCAAGCTGGCATGCGTGCTGGGAAAGGCCCTCCGAGCAGCCAGGGAGGGGCTGCTGCCTTTTTGACCACCCCTCCCAGTAAAGCCTTGTTAAGCATTGTGGACAAGCTGCAAGGATTGCTTGACAGGTTTTCATAGGCACTGGCCAACCCTGGGATTGGCCTTCGTAATAAAGACCGGCTTTCCCTGACTGGCCTCGTTTGATACGCAACCATTCAGCTTGTCGGTCCCAATCGTCCTTCTCACTGGTGACCGTCCTGATTTGGGCCAGGCAGTCTACCCGTTGGTTCCATTTCGCAGCTGGGCTTCCATCCCGAGCATGGCCCTTGACCCGTCCCACCTTTAAAGGTCAGGACCTCCCTGTTGCCGGGAGATGTTGCCAGTCCTCTGTCCTCCACACTTTCGCACGACCTACCTCCCGCTTTTGTCTGTTGTTTCAATCCTAGTGTTATACAGTATAACCTTCAATCATAGTGTTATACAGTATAACCCCTACATGGGGTGCATGGCAGCGGTGACGGGGTCCGGCCCCCAGCACAGGGTCTCGGTCAGGAGAAGAGTCAGAGGCCACTCGGCCGGAGCTCATCTAGTCGTTAGTTGATCGAATTCTTATCAGTCAGTGTAGGGATATAAAATATTTCATAAGCACAGATGGATCGGTGGTCAGTGCTCTCCTCCACTTAGCGTTAGGGCAGGATACAAAGCTCATCGCGTAAGCTTCCTACAGGTATCTTAAATGTTCCCTGCGTGCAAACAACGCCACGTACCAAGCCGTCGGTGCCTGGTGTCAGGTACGGGGTCTCTCAGCCTTGAGAGGGGTCCCTGCTCAAGGGGTGATCCCTGCCCCACAGCCAGCTGCTATGGAGGGGGAGCTCTGGGGACCCCGATGGCTGCAGATACTTCCAGCATCAAGGGGTTGACTCCGTCAGGTTTTGTGCCGTGTTCATGCCGTTTCAGCTGCTCATCAGCCGATTCGCCAGCCAAAACGTGGGGGTTTTTTGGTTTTGATGCTCGGTTCTCACTGACAGCCTCACACCAGAGGATAACCTTCGGTTAGGCTTACTTGCTGAGCACCTGCCTGGACCCAAGTCCCGTTATCTCACACCGGAGGAGCGCGTCCCTCACAATCCCCTCCACAGCAACCGGCGCTGAACGTGGCGCCTTCCCCTTGTGCAGCTGCAACGGCAGCTTCCCCTTCAAATCCCCTGTGATAAATTTATGTGTTTGTTAATCACACCGGCTCTGTAAGCCTTGCACAACGTGTTCGTTTTTGCAAGGCAGTGTTAGCCTTTGCAAGCAGGTGCGGGTGGAAACGTTGTAACTGCACTGTCTTGCTAAGGGAACAAGATGTATTAGCTTTCAAGGCCTCATCAGGAGGAATTTTCAAGTAGGCATGCTCCAGATGACAAGAAACACAGAAGAAGACTACAGCCTTCATCCCACGACTCCCCCAGCAAGGAGGCGTGCAATCGCAGAAGATACTAAACAAGCCCACCTGGGCCCGGACTCTGGCCTCTAACCTGGCAACAAAAAACTATAAAAAGGGGACTCTGAAGGGGGGGGGTGGAGGGGGGAGCGCCGTTGGTAGAGCGGAGACTCCCCGGCCGCCCAGCGCTGTTTTGCCTGTTTGCCGCTTGCTTCAATAAACTTTGATTGGATTACCCATGGGCTGGCGTACAGTTTTTCGTCGCCGCTTATAAGATAGCCCATTCTTTTGAGTGCCCAACGCCCCTTTTTTAGGGCCGAAATCCTCAGTTTTAGGGTCCAAACCTGTCTTTTAGGAGCCATAGCCTTCTTCTAGGGCCCACGGTTTCAAGTGGCGGGTCTAAACCCTAAAGGCGGAGCTTGTCGCCTGGCAGCTCCCGCCTAGTGGTCTGTGGGGAGTCAGGGGACCCAGGACAGCCAATCGCATTTGAGGAGGTGGGGGCAAGGCACGTGATTGATATGTAGCCAACCAATCAAGCTTTGAGGCCTGCAGGAAAGGGGGCAAGAGTCGAAAAAGCGGGGCAACGTGTGGGGGCGGGGCGTGGCGTGCTGGCTCCACCAATCACGCCTGGTGGATTGAGATTGACAAACTGTCTGACCCATCATTTGGTGGGAGGCGCAAGGGGGGAAATCCCAGGCAGCCAGTCAGATGAAACATCACCTCAGGGAAGGGCGGGCACTGTTGGTGGCGGGAGGGTGACCACCCCAGGCAGCCAATCAGAGGCGGCGTCACCTCAGGGATGGGACGTGCGAGCCCCAAACCAGGTCAGAGTGACAGCCCGGTGGGCCAGTTGGGGAGAGCATCACCTCAGGTGAACTGCACCTGGCAGCCTGACACCTGCGGCTGCTCAGAGGCAGCCCTCAGGGAAGGGCAGGCATCAAACCAGGGCAGATTTTTGGGTGCGGCAAAAGCGCAGAAATGTCACTCGATAATTTCTTTAATGAAACTGGGGAAAAGTGAGGACGCCTGGTAGGTTTGCACCGTAGGTCAGAGCGACGTTTAAAATTTCAACCCCCTCACGAACTTGAAGATCAAAGCCGTCCATATCAGCCTCCGATCTTCGAAAAGGGCCGGCTGAAGTCGGTGTGACTACGACATGGCTTCCAACCGGTGCGCTTTATTTAACTTTGGAATCGGCTTCGCTGTGAGAGAGACCGAAGGGGTTAACGCCTCCAGCTCTGCGGTGGGGCCGGTTCGCCCTCACGGCGCGCTCTGCCTCACAGCGACCCCGCCTGGCAACGAACCGCGGGCAGGGGAGGCGGCGGGCGGGCAGCAACGGGCTCGGCGGGCCGGCGCGGTTCCCTGCTGACAGGCTGAGCGGGGCAGCTCGCCATATATGGCCCGATGTCACAGGCCGGTCCCACCTGCAGGGAGGGCGAAGCGGCTCCCCGAGCCGACCCCCAGGCCCAACGTTCCATCTCCCGGAGGTTCGGGAAGCGCGAACCGCGCGTGACGCCTGATTGGCTGGAGGGCCCGCCGGGGGCGGGGCGAGGACATCATAAAAGGACACGGACGGCGGCGCCGCGGAGGGGGCGCATTCGCCTGCCTGGCTGATGGCGGGGCTGGCTAATGGACTGGCTGGCTAATGGACTGGCTGACGGACGGGCTAGCGGACTGGCGGACTGACTGATGGACTGACTGACTGGCTGGCTGGCTGACTAAGGGACTGACTGATGGACTGACTGGCTGGCTGGCGGACTGGCAGACTGACTGATGGACTGGCTGGCTGACTGACTGACGGACTGGCTGGCAGAGTGGCGGACTGACTGATGGACTCACTGGATGGCTGGCTGACTGACTGACGGACTGACTGATGGACTGACTGGCTGGTTGATGGACTGCCTGGCAGAGTGGCGGACTGACTGATGGACTGACTGGCTGGCTGGCGGACTGGCAGACTGACTGATGGACTGGCTGGCTGACTGACTGACGGACTGACTGATGGACTGACTGGCTGGCTGCCTGACGGACTGGCTGGCAGAGTGGCGGACTGACTGATGGACTCACTGGATGGCTGGCTGACTGACTGACGGACTGACTGATGGACTGACTGGCTGGTTGATGGACTGCCTGGCAGAGTGGCGGACTGACTGATGGACTGACTGGCTGGCTGCCTGACGGACTGGCTGGCAGAGTGGCGGACTGACTGATGGACTCACTGGATGGCTGGCTGACTGACTGACGGACTGACTGGCTGGTTGATGGACTGCCTGGCAGAGTGGCGGACTGACTGATGGACTCACTGGCTGGCTGACTGACTGACGACTGACTGGCGGCCTCGGCTGGCGGGACCCTTCGGCTGAGCGGCTGGCGCCCCCGGGGGACTGGCCCAGCATTGCAGCGAGGACAGGTGAAATGTCTGCTTTCTTTCTTGTCTCAGTTTTTTCTTTCCCTGATCCCTCTACCTCATCCCCTTAGCCATGAACCGTTGCCCAAGTCTGGGACTAGGAGTGGATCCAGCTGCCCCGGGCTCCTCTGTGAGAAGGAGTCTGGAAAGCAAGGGGGTCCACTCTGAACCTCGTGACCCGACGGGAGGGCTCTCCTCACTGTCTTGCGGAGGCGATCCCCAAATCGGCAAGGCTGGTATGTTTAATGGCACGGTTAGCACATTTTATTTATGTAGTCTACTGACGTAGTTTCATGGCGCTTCTTTCTGTGACCATGCCTGTTCTCAGGAGGATACCAGTTCTGGTAAGTGGGAATTCCTGTTGACCAAACAAAAGTTGAATTTTGTGACTTAGAGGAACCCTGGGGTCGTTTTGCCGTAATGCTGAACTGGGAATCTGCAAACCTGAGTTGTCATCTCGAGCAATTGGGAGATGGCAGTGGTTAGAGTTGTAGAGAATGGGGTCTTGTTCGGTTTTGCTGTGTTCTCTAGGCAGAAGTTGTTTTGCAGGGATTGTGTTTAGTTACTAATGGAGTAGAAGGGGTGTTGCCTGGTTATCAAAGTGTTTGGCAGTACATTTCCTTTAAAATCTGTGCCCGATTCAGGGGTGAAAATCCTAACTGAGAGGCTTGCCATCTCATGTAAAAAAATTTTCTGTGTACCTCCCATTTCTAGTTTCTTCCATTGGTTTGCTAATCTTGCATCTGTTTTTGAGCAACTGGGGATGGTCCAGGCCCAGTTTATTTCAAGTAAAGAGAAGCTGTTTGGTGTTGTCACTTCAAACGCTCATATGAATATATCCCATTAAAACACCGTAAGGGTGGCTGCTTTTTCTCTTACTCCTGTGCGGTTTCCTTGATTTTTTGCTGATGATGTGAGCCTGATTGTTAGTGCAGTAAGTAGGTTGGTTGCCAGTAGAGATCATAAAGGCAACAAAACGTCTTTTCTCTGCAGTTTTGAATATCAGGAAGTTGACATACTTCTGAAGCGTGGCTTTGTCTGTAATGAAGCTGGAACAGAGTTGTCAGACTGGTCAGTTGCCCTTAACTTGATGCACATTCTTTGAGCTCTGACTTCTGTAGCTCTGTTCAATGTTGGTGAAATGGCTGGTGTGAATTCACCTGGCCGTAACTGTCTTCCTGACACTGCCTGTAGGTCATGGAGCGTAAGTTCAAGGTCTTCTGTGGTCAGATGATGTCCGTCACCCATACACAACATGAGAGTAGAAATTTGGGAAGCAGTTGGGAAGAATGAGATAACTGGTAGATTAACCTTGTGTCTCTGATGCTTTCTTAGGGTCATGCTGGTTCTTCTGAAAGGGTCTCAGCGTGGGTAGCCGTTTTATCCACCATATTGCAACTTCCACCAAGTGTCTTTCAAGATGTCTTCCAGAAATCCCCGAAACTCTTACAAGTGGTACAGGTAAGCTTTGTTGTTGAGTAGAATTGCTGCGGGGGCGGGGGGGGGCGGGGAACGACACCAACATGACACCACTCTAGTTTCAAAGTTAGAAGAAGACATTTTGAAGTTCAACAAGCTCGTTGTTGTTGTGCAGATAGGGAACTGTTGATGACAGTTTTTGTCCAAGTGGTTCTGCTCTTCTTCTGGCTGTGGGAGCCCTGGACTTAATAATCTTCGCATTAATCCTATATAGGAAGAAATAATTCGTATGTATGTATAGACAGGTGTTGGACCTGTTTCTGCATGGGACAGCTTCTCAAATTAGCTTGCCCTGCAGTGTCAGGTCGTTGGTCCAGGTGCAGTAGAATGTGTTGGCATGGGCTCTGCATCATGGTTATGCAGTGCCAAGGGTTCAGAAGGGCTTAGAGTCTGGAAAAGACTGTCACATCTTCTGAAGAAGGACTCTCCTGCCCCTCCCCTCCTGCCCCACTAATGCAGTTTCCTTCCCCACAGAAGTCAGGCAGGGGCTGGGGGCGTGCAGGGTCCCTTTCCCCCACCCTGTAGCCATAGCACTTGGGGGGGCAGCCCCTGGGTGCTGCCGTGTCCCCCCTCACCCTGCTTTCCGTCCCCAGGAGAGCGTGCAGGTCCTGCAGGCCAAGGTGAACATCCTGGACGTGGCCGTGCTGGACCAAGTGGAGCCCTGGCTGCAGGTGAGGCGGGGGCAGAAGGAGGGAACTGCACGGTGGGTGTGAGGGCTCCACGGGAGAGCCACAGGACAACAGTGGCCAAGGTCATGAAATTGGGTGTGGGCAGAGCTGGATTTGGGATCTCGCATCTGCTTCCCCTCTCCCAGAGCGTCCTGGGGAAGATGAATGAAATTGCCGAGCACAGAGCAACCGTGCAAGATGCTGACGCACAGAGCAAGGTAGGAGCTGGAGGGGAGGCAAGCCCCAAAGGCAAGCCCGGCACAGCGGGGGATATTCGGAGCCCCCCTTCCAGACTGTGCTTACCCCCCACTTCTTGCCCTGGCCCATCCCCCAGATCCACCAGATCTATGAGACGACGCAGCACTGGGACCCCGTGGCCAGCACCTTGCCTGATGTTGTGCAGAGGCTGGTGACCCTCAGGGACCTGCACGAGCAAGGTGAGGGGCTGGAGGGGATGTTGGGGACAGTGGCGTGGTGTCCCTGGGAGCATCTTGGGGGGGGTGGTGGCTCTGCTCGCTGCCTCCCGCACTGAGCTCTCTCCTCCCTCCCAGCCACACAGTTCGGGCAGCTCCTCATGCACTTGGACAGCACGCAGCAGGAGATAGCTGGTGCTCTCAAGGCCAACACCGTGCTGCTGGCAGAGGTGGGTCCCACCAACACCCACTGGGCTGGAGTGGGGTCCCCTTCCTGCCCCCGCCGCTCACCCCCTTCCTCACTCGCCCCCCCCAGGCCCAGCAGACAATGAAGGAAAACCTGGCTGTCGTAGAGGACAACTTTGTGGCCATAGATGCCCGCGTCAAGCGGCTGCAGAAGTGACAGCACCCTGGAGACACCCTCGCACCGGGCGTCCCTGCCGCCGCCAGGGCCCTGCGACCCTCTGGGAATCTCTCCCTCCCCAAGCAGGTACCAGCCCCTGCTTGTATTATACTCTGGCTCTGCCCCCCTGCCCAGCATGGGGGCTGGAGGGGTCCTCCCCACTCCTCCATTCCCACCTCGGGGTGGGGGGTGGTGGTGGTGTCTCTGTAGCCCCCCGATTTACCCTAGTAAACAGCTCAGCTCAAAGCGTATCGCTGTCAGCATCTCCTCCAGGCTGTGGGGCATGAGTGCGGCCCAGCTGCTGGGTTTTAAATGTGCCTTTTCATGGTGCATAACCCCCCCAACCCCCACAGCCTCCTCGGTGCACTAAATCCAATTGCTCTGTCAGAAAGCTGTGACCCATGGGGAGAACGTCTCCTCGTTGCCAGCCGTGGGGCAGGAGGTAGTGTGTCTGTGTCTGTGGGTGGCCTGGGGCAGGGGCGCATGGCCCCCCCACAGGCTGGTGGAGATGATTATTGCTGGGACCGGGGGATGGAAGCGGGGGGGGAACCTTGTTTTTGGTGAGGGACAACCTGGTGCAAAACTCATCCTGAGTAGATCCAGCCATGGGGCTGCAGCCCCCTCAAACCAGAGGTGATGGGGGGCAGAGGGACCCCCAGCATGCAGAGCGGGCACTGGGGACGGAGCCCTGGCTGCATCCCCTCACGCCAGCCCTGTCCCCCCAGCGCGGGGGCTTCCCTGGCGTGGGGGCCACCTCTGGCCCTGGTGGGTTTGAGCCCTGGGGGCAGTTGCTGGGCCGTGATCTTGTGGGGATGGCGGAGGCGGGGTGGGATGGCCGCCAGGACTGGGGTGAGCACTGGAGGGACGCGGGCTCCTCTGGAGGGACAGGCCAGCACAAGGAGGACGGCAGTTGCCCTTTAGGTGAGGGAGCAGCTGGAGAGCGTGGAGCTCTGCCTGGGGGAAGAGCAGAGTGAGGGTGACTGAGGGCTCCTGGGGAAGGACTAAAGAGCAGGCAGAGAAGGTGAGGCCCTCAACGGCCAAGCAGGAGCAGCCTCATGTTCGTGGGCCCTGGTCCTCCTGGGGGATTTCGGAGAGACCTGCTGGAGGGACGGCACAGCAGGACATAACCAGCCCAGGAGGCTCCTAAGGGCACCGACGACAACGGCCTCCCCTTCTAACAGCGAGGCCTCTCCCCTTCTTGTCAGTCAAGGGCCCTTGCGCATGGCTTCAAAGCCATCTTTACGTGGTGGTTTTTCTTAGGTAACATAGACAAGGTGCCGCGCTTGTCCTACAATCACAGGTTTCTTTATTCTCGTTCTAGTTTGATTTCAAGAGAACGGGGACCTCCCTGGGCAGCTCCCAAAGGCGTCTGTCAGCTTTGGGGGCAGGACTCCATCGAGGATGTCCCTCTTCAGGAAGACCAAGAGGAGGAGGATGATCTGCAGGAAGGCGAGGAACAGCAAAAATCTCCTGCGGGACAGGAGAGGGGTCAGGCAGAGCTGGGAGTAAATTTGTCTCGGCTCTTGACAACCACCCTCTTTGAACGCCACCGTGGGGCCTCGCACCGTGCTGGGCACAACACACCCTGCTCGGGACTGGTTGAGGCTCTGCTGTACCTCTTCCCAGTGGGCCCCCCCCAAAATCCCCCGCTATGTGCCGCCCGAGCAAGGAAGAAAAGAAATCCTGAACTACTTCATCCCTGACAAGTCCAAACCTGCCCAGTGCCCTTGGACCAGCGGCACGGGCATCCCACTGCGTAGGGAAGAGCCCCGGCACTCCGAGCCCCCGGAGCAACTCACCTCAGCCAAGAAGCGATCTTATGCCTCCTCGACGCCAGCTGCTCCTCCTACAAGCCAAGGCACACAGGGACATGCGTTGGGGTGCGTGAGGCAGCTGAGGTCTGGGGGCTCAGACCCCCTCCCTCGTCCCTGCTGAGATCAGTGAGGGCCCCCGT
This sequence comes from Buteo buteo, assembly GCF_964188355.1. Lineage (NCBI taxonomy): Eukaryota > Metazoa > Chordata > Aves > Accipitriformes > Accipitridae > Buteo > Buteo buteo. The sequence continues at coordinate 27,918,791 of NC_134187.1, read as the reverse complement.
GTCCCCTGGGCACAGTGCAGACCCTTCCCTCCCCAAGGCCCACAGCGGGGTTGTCTGTCCTACCAGCCGCACATCCACCACCTCCTGCAGCAGGCTCTTGCCTGCCACGTCCGCCTGCGCCGCCGTCTTCCCCCTGCTACGGACACCACGGGGTTTGGGCTGTGAGAAGAGACCTTGGCCAGCATGGTGATCCCCTGGGTGGCCAACAAACAGGGAGCCAGGGTGCTGCCCAGCCTCTGCTGGGGCTGGCACCAGGCACCCCCGGCATCCCAGCCCCGCACAGACCCACCCCAGGCCCGGAGGGCACGGAGGAGAGCCTGGGAGCTGCTCGGAGTTGTGCAGAGCTGCTGCCAGGAGTCCCGAGTTGCTCAGTGCTGTTTTGAGCCGCTCAGACAATTCAAAGGGCTCTCCAGAGCAGGCTGGAGGAGCCAGGAAGATGTCTGTGAGCAGCAGAGGCCTGCCCAGTGCTGCTCAGCAACCCCCCCGACCCCCCGCCCCAGATTTCAGTCAGGGCCCCGTTGCCACTCACAAAGCTGTCGGCTCCTGGAGGCCTTGCTGCCTCTCCAGCAGGTGCTGGAGCTTGTTCCTCAGCAGCTGGAGAAGCAAAGGGCCTGGTTAAGAATCCATGCCATGCCTCCTCTGAGGGGGGTTCCCCCACAAACGTGTTGAGCCCCCGTGCCTCCTGTCCCCAGTACCTCATTGATCTGGGCCTCCTCCTGCAGAGCTTCTACCGCCTCCGACCACTGCTCCCTCTGCCGAGCCAGCGCGGGACGTCGCAGGGAGCCATGCGCGGGAAAGGGCACCTTCTGCGCCACTTCCAGGCTTGCAGCTGCGTCCCTCTTGGCCATTTCCAAGTGCTTCTGCGAGAGAGGAGGGGAGGAGGAGGAGAAGCCGTCAGGGCACCGGGACACTCCCCAAGCGCGCTCCCCTCCGGCTCCGCTCGGGCACTGCCTCTGCCCTCGCGTCCCCTCTCCTTCCCAGCCCTGCAGGCAGACAGAGGGACCCCCAGGCCCGACTCCGGACACGGGCCTGAGCAACTGGCTCTGGGCGACCCCAGCTGAGCAGGGGCACTGGAAGCCACCAGATCATCTCCAGAGGTCCCTTCCAACCTCAGCCAGACTACGCTTCTGTGAACTTGCCTTCATCTGGGCCATCTGCCTCTCCAGCCGCTGGAGCTCCTGGCTGTTCTTTTCCAAGCAGCGTGCCACGACACAATTCCAACATGACGAGCTGCACGCAGGCACCGTCTTCCCGAGGTGTTGGGGGCACCAGCGACTGATGGGGAGAGAAGGAGCTCCCCCATCCCTGCTGTGCCAGGCGCCCGCGCGGGGTCCGTGAAGCTGCTCTGCCCCCACTGGCCTCTCCCCCGTCAGGGCCTTCCGCTGCATGGTGGACAAAGGACAGGTCGATTGCGAGTCTCCTCTCAACTCCTGCCCAACAGCTCCGAGGCTCTCCCCGGAATGCTCCCCCGCCTCTGGCAGCAGCCCCTTTTATACCCGCCGGGGCGCCGATGTCACAGGCCCCAGGTGACGTCACAGAGACACAGTCATCGCTGTCCACTGTGACATGGCCGCCAACTCCCTGGGCTGGTGCCAAGAGCTGACCTGGGGCTCGGCCGCAGCCACTGGGGAATGGGGCATCACTCTTAGCCCACCGGCGGGAGCGACCGCGGGCACCGCTTGCCGGCGTCTCCCTGGGGGGGTTTGCCGGTTCCTCCACCACCCGGCTGCCGCCGCTGCCCACCCCGGGACCGAGCAGGAGCCAGGCTGCGCACACAGTCCCAGCAGACACTCGCACGGACACGCGTGAGCGACGGGCGTGCACGGATGGCCACACCGCATGGGGTCCAGCATCCAGCCCCCACCGGGATCCAGCATCCAGCCCCAGGGGGGAACAACAGTCTGGGAAGGGGGAAAAATAAGGAGCAGCTCTCTGTTGGACTCGACAAAGGTATAAAGGGGGTCCCGCCGGAGGCCACCCTGAGTCAGTCCTCCTCGGAGCAGCAGGTCTGCAGTCCGGGACTCTCTCCTTGGGTCAGGATGCTAAAGGGGCGTTGGGCACTCAAAAGAATGGGCTAGGTGCCAAAAAGGAAGCTTTGGACCCTGAAAAGGAGGGGAACCTACCTCTTGGTTCCTCTGTGACCCCCAGAAAGGAAGCTTTGGTCGTGAATATAGGGCTTTGGGCACTCCAGTGGAGGCTTCCAGCTGTACAAGAGGGCTTTGGACCCTCAAAATGAGAGGAGGGGCGATTCAAAGAAATTAACTCAATAGTTTGATTGACTGTTAAGCAGGTATTCTTTATTGGCAGCGCTGGATGCATGGGGGATCGCTCCACCTATCATGCACACCCTCGGGCCTATTGTGCAGATAAAGTACATGTTCTACATACATATTCACTAGATTTCTGAGAAATGTTATACGTATTCATTAGTTTTCCGGGAAACTATTAGCATATGCAAATGTCCTTTACACAGGCGCATTGAAGGTCTCTGGTGGTCTTCAGGAGTCCTCTGGTGGTCTTCCATAGTCTTCCTCACTCGTCCGCTATTTGACCCTCCTCAGGCGATTCTGCGCGGTATGGTCCTTTACATGTTTTGATACATCGGTGCTTGTTAGTGCTCTTATTATCTAAGCTTTCATTAGTGGCGTAGAACCATATGGTTAGTTTAAGCTAAATTATCGACAAGGACGAGCACAAAGGCAGGAGTTCTTATCTTTTCTGGCCCTATCTATTCCAGCAAGGCCTCTACTTGTGCCTTCTCAACAAGATCGTAAATTCATCAAACATTTAATTAAGTTTTGTGATCGCTCATGGTTCCCTCTTGCTCATCACTCCCAAGTACCAGCCTCTGACAGGCTTAATCTTTGACAAACGCTAGTCTTTGGTACGCAAAGTTACAGAGAGACAATCATTAAGCAATTAGCAGTTTGTTCTCTGTATCACTAAAAAGGAAGCTTTGGACCCTGAAAAGGAGGGGAACCTACCTCTTGGTTCCTCTGTGACCCCCAGAAAGGAAGCTTTGGTCGTGAATTTGGGCACTCCAGTGGAGGCTTCCAGCTGTACAAGAGGGCTTTGGACCCTCAAAATGAGAGGAGGGGTCATGTGTAACCAAAATAACCAAAACGTCTCGTGATGTTCCAAGCCGGACGAGTCAAAAGGACTCAACGAGACGATGAACGCAACTGCGCGTTCACAGGAGATGGCATTAGGTGACACAAATTTTGTGTGCTGGGGGTGCGCGGGCCATATCTCCTAAGGCCACCCGGCCCCACCACACCCGGCCCCACCCCTCCTTTGTGAGCTGGCGGTGGGGGCGGGGCCAGGACACACCTCACAAGGCCACCCAGCCCCACCCTCCTTTGTGAGCTGGGGGCCAGGACACCTATATAAGGCCCCACTCGCCACCCCTGGCTGATTGCAGACGCTGTCTCTGCTCCTGCACGGTCAAGAGGGAGGCAGCAGCTCCTGAGAGGGAGCGACGCACGACGTTGGTGGCTGTTGGTGGCAGCGTTTGGTTGCCATCCCTGCAGCCATGAGCCGGGACAGTGCGGGACCGGGGACCGGGGCGCGCAGCCGCCCCTCGCCCTGCCGGGGCCCGGCGCAGAAGGATGAGCACAAGCGGCAGCTGGAGAGGCTGCAGGCTGAGCTGGAGGCTGAGCGACTCCGCTCCCAAGAGCTGTCCCGCCACTTTGCCGCCGAAGCTCGCAAGCTGAAGGAGGCCGCGGAGCGGGATCGGCAGCTCCTGGCCAAACGGCTACGCTCCAAATGGGAGCAGCGGCAGGCACGGGAGCTCCAGCGGCTGCGGGAGCTGAACCAGCGGCAGCGGGAGGTGGAGATCCGCCAGCTGCTGCGCTCGAAGGAGGCTGAGCTGCACGAGGTGCAGGAGGTGCTGCAGCAGCAGCGCGACGACGCCATCCGGCAGGCACGGGACCTGCAGCAGCAGCTGGCCAAGGAGTTGGTGAGAGGCGCCTCGAGCAGCGGCGAGGCCCGCATTAAGCTCCAGGACGCCCTCAGCAAGCTGCGCTGGGAGACCAAGAGCGAGGAGGCTGCTCGCATCCTCCGCCTCCAAGACGAACTGCTGCTGCAGAGAAGACTCTTCCTAAAGTACATCTTGGAGCGGTTCGGTGGCGAGCAGCCTGCTTCCCGCAATGAGGCCGGGGCCAAGGCCTCGGCCTGGCACCGCCTGCAGACCCTCCTGGGCGCCGGGGCCGTCGGGCCCTGCTCTTTGGAGAGCCTCATCGCATCTTCCTCCCGTGATGGAGAAGGGCAGCGGAAAACCCACCAGAGCTTGAAAGACACTCGCCTCCAGGAGGAAGGGACACACACGGAGTCTTTGCTTGAGGCTGTGGGGCAAGACTCGACGCCGCACTGCTCGGACTCCCCGCCGCAAGGAACGACCCGCAGCGGGCGGTCTGTGGCAGAGGTAGGTGTTCAGACTGTAGGGCAGCAGGAGGACTGGCTGCCTGGTAGCAGTCACAGCAGGCTGCAGGAGCAGAACGCCCACCTCCAGCGTGCCCTGAAGGACCTCAAGAGGCGATGCAGTGTCCTTCAAGAGGAGAGCTGTCTTCTGAGGAAGGCAAGCTCTGCTGAGGCGCGGGAGGAGGAGGAGAGGATCAAGCAGAAGGCTGCTAAGCTGTGCCTCCTTGCCAAGCGGCTGCAAGAAACAGCCAGGCAGCTGGAGACCAGCCTTTGCCGGATCAACCATTATTAAATCTTTTCTTAACTATCTCTCTGTGTACTCCCACTCCTTCTCCTGTGTGTATGTGAACTGAAAGGACTATGCGCCAGCTACTGGAGTCTGGAGTCCACTGGGTCTGGAGCTGCCCGGCTCAGCCTGACAGGGCACAGGGGGCTCTAAGGCACTTGGGGTGCCCTCGGGGAGGGTGGGAGGTGCAGGGGGCTGGGGGAGCCTCCAGCACTGGGACCCAACGGTGTCGCTGACTTCTCAGAGGAGCCAAAGCTGGGGCCCAGCTGTTGGGGGGCAGGGAGAGTCAGCAAACGCCCCCATGTGTCCCCCACATCCCTCCTTGTCCCATACAACCCCCATACCCTTCTTCCTGCCCATCCCACCCCTGTGAGTCCCTCCATCCTCCCCGCACTCCTGTGTTCACCTATTCCCTTTGTGTCTCCCCAGGACCCCCACATCATACCAACACCCCCAGGCCTCCAAAAGCCCCCCATCCTCCTAACACCCCAGACTCCATGTGGTCTCCAATTCAGTCCATCACGCCCTCTGACAATCCTAGGCTTCCCTCCGTCCTTTGCCATGCCCCTCACAAACTACTGCTCAACACCTCCTGGCCCCGCCACCCCCACATCCCCCCCCCCCAAAATCCCAGGGCCCCTCCAGTCCTCCTGGCCCCTCACGCCCCTGCCTCAACAACCCACCTGCAGACTCTGGAGCAGGCCAGACATGGGGCTGGCAGTGCCCAACGACACTCCCAGGAGAGGCAGTGTGGGGAGCGGCAGTGGTTGATTCTGGCGCAGGGCGCTCGGCGCCAGTAGGTTGCCTGGGGGGGTTGAGGGAGAGGCAGGATGTCACCCAGGAGCACCCCCTGCCCCCCGGCATGCAGCATGCCCCCGGTGCTTCCCTGGGCACCCGGCACCCCTTGTCCAAGCAGTACCTCCACCAATGCCTCCAAGGTGCCCAGTCCCCTGGCCCCACTCATCCAGCAGCGTGGCACCCAGCAGGGAGCTGCCCAGATGGGGCCCCAGCAGGTTGAGGTGCTCTGGGGTGTCCATGGGGGTGTCGCGGGCCCAGCCCTCCCCACACGGGGCCTCACTAGTCACGGAGGGGGTATCAGTCGAGGTAGGTGCCACAAAGGGGCTCGCAAGGCTGAACTGCTGGCAAGAGGGGCAAGTTGGGGGCACCCTCAAGACATGGGGCATAGAGACCCCCAGGCCTCGCCACCAGGGCAAAACCCACCCATCCTCCTCATCCTCCTCCCATGCCCTGGGGGCAAGCACCCTCCTGCACCCTCCTCCCCAGCACTCCTCCCCTCTGCTCTCCTGGGGGCACATAAATACCCCCACCTTCCTCCCCAAGGGCAGCTACTCTTCCTCTACCCCGGTCTGGGTGCTAACACCTCCCACCACTCTGTTCCCTGGGGCAAACACTCTCCCTTGCCCTCGTCCCAAGGACAAATAGCCCTCCTGCCAGTGCCTTGAGGACGATGTTCCCCTGCTACTGCACTGCAGGCAAACACGCTCCTTTCCTGTTTCCCGGGGTCAAATATGCACCCAACACCACACATTTGTGGGAGCAAATCCCCTAGGTACCATCACTCTCCCCACTAAAGGGGTGGTTAGTAACTAACAATTCATGATTGGTGAGTTCATTAGGATGGTTCTTCTTATCACTATCTTGTTTTTGTACTGGTCTTCTTGGATCTTTCCAGACTCTCAAGGATACACTACAAGCTGCTCAAGGTTGTGCTGTTCTCGAACTGTCAGGAATTCCGTAGACTCATTGCATCCCCTGACATCAGCCCTCCTTCCGCACCAGCCCCCTGCCCCCGTCTTGTTAATCCTGGTGTCTGGACAGGGGAAGACAACAGTGACCTACGAAGCACCATCGAAGAACTGCAGCTAAAATGCAAACAGATGCTGCTGGCCCTAATCCCCAGTGGCAGGGAGGCCGGGGACACCAGAATCGGCGGGGGCAGGGGTGGTGGTGGGGTGCACCTCTCACCTGCTTATCCCTGCAAACATCTCTGTGTCAGGCCCACAGCCGGTGGGCTGCGGCACCTGCGTTTGGTGCCCCGGCGTAGCCCTACAGGTCTCTACACTACAGAGAGACTCAAGCCAGGCTTTGGGGAAGGGGCAGCACCCACGCAGGGCCCTACAGCTGGGGGCAGCGGGGGGCAGCACCCCGAGACCTCCTCTGGAAAAGGGACCCCAGCGTTCTGCCCTACTCCACCCCAGTACCCCCAGGCTGTGCCTTTGCTCCCTGCAGTGACACGCAGGAGACACCCCCCCCCCCCATGGGAGCACTTCAGGGAGGGCACGGCGGTGGCTGGCCCACCGCACCCCAAAAAACCCTGGAGAAGGGGGGAACAGGGGGCCAGGCCCCTACATCCTACCAGCAAGATGGGGGTCACACCGCCCCAGAGCGGGTGCTGGGGGAGCGGGGGGAGTAAAGGGCCTGGCACAGAAGGGGGGGGCACCGCGTCCCTCCAGGGTGACGGGCGGGGGGGCCCGGCCCGCCCCCACCGACCCAGCTGCCTTCACGGCGGCGGCCACCGGGCTCCGGCTCCGGTCCGACTCCGCCCGGAAGAGGCGGGGCAACGTACGCCCCGCCCACGCGCCTGCGCACAGCGGCGGGGAGGCGGCGATCCCGGCGTGCCCCGCGCGGGGGGGGGGGGAGGGGGGGAGCAGCGGGAATGCCCTGGGGATGTACTGAGAAGTACCGGCGGCTCCGGCCCGGGAGCTCCGCGTGGGGCCGGGGACCGCGCCGGCCCTCTGGGGCTCCCCCGGGGCTCCCCCGGGGCTGTAGGAGACCGCCGCCCCTCGGTCCACGCCGCGGCGCTGCGCGGTCTCTTTAAGGCGGGGCGGGGCCGGTTTCCAGCCGTTGCATCATCCGCTCCCGCGTGACTCACCCCAGGGCGCGCGGCCCGCGGGGGGCCTGGTGGGCGGTGGCGCGCGCCCCTCCCTCCCCTCCGCCCGCTCCCATTGGCCCGCCCCGCCCCGCGCGTCACGGCGCGGTGGGCGTCGGTTGGCTGCGGCTGGCGAGAGCGTTGCGTCACGCCGGGGAGCCTTTAAAAAGGGGCCGCTGGGCGGCGGCGGCGCAGCGGGAGCGGAGCAGCGCGGGACGATGCGGACGAGGATGAGCGGGGGGCAGCGCTCGGGCTGGAGCCGTGGGGAGCCGGGGCCGCCCAGGAAGGTGCGCCGGGGCGGGGGGGGAGGAGGAGCACAGCCCCGAGTAGCGGCCGGGGGGGGGGGGGAGGCGACGGTAGAACGGGGGCGTTCCGTCCGGTCCGTGGGAGGGACGTACAGGGTTCCCGGAGAGCGGGGTGGGCGCAGGCCGCCCTCACCGGAGAGGGTGCGAGGCAGGCGGGGTGCTGCGCCCGGTACGTCGCCGCCCGTCCCCGCCGGCTGCGGTGCCCCCTGGGGGCGGGGTGGGGGGTCCGAACCCCCGGGGAGCCCTCTGCCCGCCGCGTGGTGGTGGCGGGGGGGGGGGGCACAAGTCTGATCCTGTCCCTCTCGCTCCCCAGGCATCCAGGAGAAAGTGCGTCCTTGTCGATCACCACACCTGAGAGCAGGTAGGGGGGGTGGGGGGGTGGCGGAACCCCGCGGTGACCGGCACCCCGCAAGGGAGCAACGCCCCGTAGCTGCGGGTCCCGGCCCTGACTCACCCTGTCTCCTCCCCACAGCCCTGCACTGGCCCAGAGGTGACAATGGCAGCCGAGGGGCTGCCTGCGGGGGGACCCGCTGGTGCCCTGCCTGGCTGGGAACTGGAGGCCTGGTACCAGGACCTGCAGGAGGTGCTGGCAGCAGCAGAGCCCAACGGGCCATCTGTACCCTGGGGGGCTGAGCAGGTGAGCTAAGCAGCCAGCAACACCTCTGGCGGGGGCACAAGGCAGGGGACACTTGTCACCAGGGGCTGGCTCCTCCTCTCTCCCTGCAGGCGGAGCTGGCTCCACTGTGGGGCACAGGGGGAGCTGGTGGTGGTCCAGAGGGCTGCGAGCTGGATGCTGCCCTGGCTGCTGAGCTGCTGGAGCCAGAGAGCGCAGCTGGCACAGAGCCTGCGGGACTGCCGGGTTCAGCCTCCAGCAGGAGCTCCCCACCCCAGCTGGGCGCAGAGGACGATGAGGCAGGGGCAGCTGCGTGGTGTGGGGTGAAGAGGAAGAGGTGCAGTGGCATGGTGGCAAGCAAGGAGCTGGCCAAGCGCCGGGAGCAGGCCAACGAGCAGCGAGTGCTGGAGCTGACAGCCCACAATGAGCAGCTCCGGGAAGAGATCCGGCGGCTCAGCGCAGAGGTGGAGCGCACACGGGCAGCCCTCATTGACCACATTGTGAATCTCCACCGGGCTTAGGTGCCAATGCTGCCCCACAGCTAGTGGGGCAAGGACTCCACTGCCCCTATGGACCTAGGAGGCAGCCATGAACTGGAGGGGCACTGCCCCACTGGCACAGACTGATGCTGTGGGGAGGGTACCACTTCCGTACGCGATTGTATAGTTTTTGCATTTTATTACACGCACATAACCACCAGCCAGCACCACTCAGTCTTCTTTCTGGGTAGCGCTGGGGCTGCCAGAGCTACAGCAGAGCCAGGTGCTACTTCTTCCGCTTCCCCTTGGGCACAAGGACTTCAGGGCTTTTGCCCTCTGCTAGTGCCAGCTGCTTCTTCAGCTCCAACAGTTTTGCCACCTCTGCGTCAACCTGGGCCTTCTCTGCTTTGTTGGCCTTCAGCTGCCGAACGTGGTTGCCCTGGGGCGGAGGGGGGGGTGGTGATAAGGGTTTGGCAGGGTAAAGGGCAAGACAGGACCAGCCCCCAGCACCACTCACCTGCTTCGCCACCTCCTCTGTCAGCTCCTGGATCAGCTGGGGGTCACCTGGAGCCATGACGGTCACTGAGGCTGGAGGGGTCTGTTTGGCCTGTGGAAGGACAGAAATAGGTGTGAGCCCTGGTCCCAGCCCCCAGAGGCAGAGCTCTGCACCACCACCCCCCTCATGCTGGAGAGGGGTGGGTTGCTGCAGCACCACAAGGCACTGCCAGGGAGGCACCTGGGGCTCTACAGCAAGATCTTCAGGCTGGGAAAGGAGAGACAGCAAGTGAGGAGGGACAGAAAGCAGAGGTGGAGAGGCAAGGAGGTGTCCAAGGTGGAGGAGCTGTGGGGGCACTGAAGCATCCACTCACCTGCCCTCCCCCGAAGCGCTTGCGCAGGGCTTCAATCTGGTCATGCTCCAGCTTCTGGAAAAGGGGGCTCACCTGGAGCCAGGAAGAAAAGGGGTCACCCCTGCAGGGCCAGCACCCCCAATCCTACCCACACACTGCCCAGGGAGGCACAGCCTGCATTTCCCCCGTCACCTACAGTGCCCACACGATGCCCAGGTGGCAGGGTGCAGGTGAAGTTGTGGCTCAGGACGAAGCAGTCCGGGGGGATGCAGAGCTGCCCCTGGATGGCCAGGCTGACGCTAGGCATGTAGGGCTGTAACATGACAGCCAGCATGGAAGCCATGTTCACTGCCACACCGGTCACTGTGCCAGCACGTTGCCTGTGGGGCAGGAAACCCTCTGTCAATGCCAGCTCCCAGCCCTGCCCCCCCCCCCCCCCATCCCTCCATCTCTCCCTACCTGTCCTTTTCATCCCCCTTGATCCGCTTCCACGGCTCATTCACCTGGATGTACTGATTGCCATGGCGAGAGATGCTGAGGATACATCTCAGGGCATCACGGATGCTGGGGGGGGTAGAGGAGGACTGAACACTTGCTGTAGGTCAGGTCTCTGCCCTCCACCCTCAACACAATTCAGCCCTGCTTCAGCCCCTGGCTTTCAGCTACCCACCGGACTTTCTCCAGCAGCTGATGGTACTGGTGCAGCTCCAGGGTGACGCGGGCCAAAAGCCTCTTGTCATCTGGTGTCAGGACCATGTCTGGGACGGTGCCACCAAAGAACTTGCAGACGAACATGCCAGCTCTGGGGACAGAGGTGGAGCAGGCGTGAGCACAGCCTGGGGACAGAGATGGCCCCTGCCACCGCCAGGGTGTCCCAGAACCTGTTGATGAAGTTGCCCAGGTTGTTCAGCAGCTCCGAGTTGTTCTTGAGCATGAGGTCGCTCCAGGAGAAGGTGCTGTCCTGCCCTTCAGGTCGCAGGTACAACAGGTAGAAGCGCCAGATGTCCGCAGGGATGCCTGTGTCCTTGGCCATGTCCCCAAACACTCCCACACCCCGGCTCTTGGAAAACTTCCCATCCTCGTAGTTCAGGTATTCTGGGGAGGGCAGGAGAGACCCCACCATGGGGCCCAAGCATGGGCCTAGCCCTCTCTCAGGCTGGGAACAGCCCCACAACACAGGGAGACACTGTCAAAGTGCCGACAGGCTCATGCTGAACTCAAAGGGGCTTCCAAGTCAAGGAGGGCAAATGCAGTTCTGTGCCCATGCAGGGCAGACTGGACTGTTCCCAGGACTGAGGTAAAGCAAGGAAGTGTGGTGACCCCCCCACCCAGTACCTGTAGCAATGAGGTGGTTCACCAGGGTGTAGTTGTCATCAGCACCCAGGAGTGAGCAGGGGAATATGACACTGTGGAATGGGACATTGTCCTTGGCCATGAAGTTGTAGAGCTCAACCTGATAAGTAGGGGGAGGAGGTGGGGGGGGACATCAGTGGACCCTGGTGTCCAGCTCTGTTCTTGCCTCCACCCTGCAGCAGCACCAGGCTCCTACCTGCTGTGGGTTCTTCCACCACCTCTCCCACTGGTCGGTGTAGTTGGCTGTAATGGACAAGTAGCCAATGGGAGCGTCAAACCACACGTAAAAAACCTGAGGGGAAAGTGATACGTGAGCAGGGGACCCCCCAGGCAGGGCACCTGGGGACAGATGCTGCAACCAAGGGACCAGGTGGGAACCACCTTGTCACGGAAACCATCAAGGGGCACAGGTGTCCCCCACTTCAGGTCGCGGGTGATGCAGCGAGGTTTGAGCCCATCCCGGATCCAGGAGCGAGTGATGTAGCGAGCGTTGGCTGTCCAGTCCCCTGTGGCCCAGGACTGCTCCAGCCAGGGCTCCAGCTGCTCCTCCAGCTGTGGGGGAACACACGGGGATGGTCAGTGGTACCAGGGGGTGCCCCATCCCTTCCCCACTCTCCCAGGGATGAAGCGCACCTTGGGTAGGTCCAGGAAGAGGTGCTGGGTAGGTTTCACCACAGGGACGCCCCTGCAGAGCTTGCATTGCGGATTCTGTCAGAAGGAGAAACCAGGACAAGGCTGAGGGTTCCAGGCAGAGCTGGCGGGGGGTTGTGGGGTGGGGTGGTCCCCAGAGGGATCCTGTCCCACCTTCAGCTCCACAGCGTTGATGAGTTTGCCACATTTATCACATTGGTCCCCCCGGGCCTCCTCATAGCTGCAGAAGGGGCAGGTGCCCTCCACAAAGCGGTCGGCCAGGAACCGCTGGCAGTCCTCACACTGCAGCTGCTCCACAGTGTCTTGCAGCAGGAAACCACGGGCCAGCAGGCGCTGGAAGATGTCCTGAGCAATCCTAGGACAGGAGAGGAAGAGCAGGGGGGCAACCCCCATCAGCCAGGGAACCCTGGAGAGCCATAAAGTACCCTCAGCCAGGCATGCTGGGGCTCCCCCCAACATTCCCCAGCACCAGTCCCTCCATATGAGCCCCTGGGGGACACAGCCGCTCACGTGGTCTGGTACGGTGTGGTAGTGCGGCCGAAGTAGTCAAAGGAGATGTCAAACCAGCGGTAGATGTCAGCATGGATGGTGTTGTACTTGTTGCAGATCTCCTGGGGCGTCAGCCCCTCTTCCACCGCCTTGGTCTCAGTGGCTGTGCCATACTCGTCCGTGCCACACACATACAGCGTGTTCCAGTTCCGCAGGCGGCAGTACCTACAGGCAGGGGCCTGTGACACCCGTGCAGCTGTTGGGGGCAGTACAGCCCTCCATGATGATCCCCCGGCAGCTTTCCCACAGCCAGGTCTCACCTGGCAAAGGTGTCAGCACTGAGGACGCAGCCAATGATGTTGCCGAGGTGGGGCACGTTGTTCACATAGGGCAGAGCGCTGGTGATCAGGACATTCCTCATGCCCTCCACGGGCAGCCTGGCATAGACAGGGCAGTCAGAGCAGGCACAAAGAGCAACAGGGCCACCCCAGAACAACGTGGCATCAGTCTGGGAGCCCTTGCCAGGCCCCTTGGAGGTCTGGGACAGCCAGCCGCAGTGTCATCTTGGAACTCACACGGGTTTCTGAGGCTGCCAAGGCTTGGGCAGTGCCGTAACACCGCGGGCCCAGGCATCCACAGCAGCTGTGATTTCCTCCTCTGTCAGGGCAGGCTCAGAACCTTCTTCCTCCTGTGGGGAATGCTAGTCCCAGTGAGGGTCTGCATGCCTGTCACTGCCAGCCCCGCAGGGGCCCATCCCCGGGGCAGGGCTGAGCGGGGGGCCAGGGCTGCACCTCGGGCTCGTTACTGGTGGCTCTCTCCATGGCCAGGCAGGGTGGAGGCTGCTTCTGCAGGTAGGACTTGTACTCCAGCAGTGCCTTGGGCATCAGAACAGAGTCGGCAGCTTTCCTGCAGGCCTCCGAGAGCGTCATGCTCTGGAACCAGGTCCTCAGCACCTGCAGCTCACCTTGGGGGAGTGAGGGAAAGAGAGAAAGCGCAGCACGATTCTTACAATCACAGGAACACAAGCAATGCTCCCCCTCAGTACCCCTATTTCATTCTTACTTGGCAGGCTGGTCTCATCCTGGAGGACAGGGAACAAGGTACCCCACACAACCACATCAGCCACTGACTTGGTGTCCTGGGCCAGAGAAGCAGAGTCAGGCCTTGAGGCAGCCTCAACCCAGGCTCAGGGCTCTGCCTTGGGGCAGGCAGCAGCAAGCTCACCTCTCCAGGGAGAAGGGCCCACTCAGGAGGCACTGCTCCCCCCACCCCACAGTCCCACTCACCCCAGCGAGGTAGGCAGTGCCTCTCCTGGACAAGTTCTGCTCTATGTGGGCCAGCAACTTCCCCAGGACCTCCACTGCCTCCAGCCCCTTCCTGCCGTGCACCAGCTGAGCGTACAGGGCAGCCGAGGCAGCCGGCTGAGGGAGCAGAAAGAGGCAGAAAAGGGGTCAGGTAGGGCCGGGCCCGGGGGTGGGAAGCCGCCAAACCCCGGAGCACCCACCTGTAGCTCAGTGGCCTCCCACTCCAGCCACTGGTTGGTGAGGTCGGTGGGCTCCTCTCCGCGGGCCAGGAAGAAGAACCTGGGGGGGAATTGGCGGAGGGGGGGGGGGGGGGAGCTGGAGGCTGCGAGGCCGTGCCCCACGCCCCCCCCCCCCAGCACTCCGTACTCACTGGCAGATGGCGTTGGGGGAGAAAAGGACGGTGCCGCTGTCCAGCTCCAGCGCGGGCGCCCACGGGGGGCTCAGCGGGGCGAGGGGCCGCTCTGCAGGGGTGGGGGGGGGGAAGCAGGCCCGTCAGGCCCGGCGGTCCCCCCGCCGAGGGGTGGGGATCGCCGGTGCTAGGGGGGGGGTCCCTGCCGGGGCGGCGGTCTCACCTAAGGGGGGGCCGCCCCAGACGAGCCGCACCGGGGCAGCGGCGGCCCCGGCAGCCGCCAGCACCTTCAGGGCAGCGGGGCCGCCGCCGGCCGCCACCCGCAGCCGCATGGCCGCGCGCTGATGCAACGGGGCCGGGCGCGCTGGGCACGCCGGGAGCGGCCCTCCCGCCGCCGCACTACAACTCCCGTCGTGCCCCGCGCGGCGGCGGCGACGGTGGCCGGCCGGCTTCCTCAACTCTCGCGAGAGCGCCGGCCGCGCGGTCGCCATGGCGACGACGGGAGCCGGCCCGCCGGGGGTTGCCGTGGCCACCGGGCGGGGCCGCCGCTCGCCGCATCCTCCGCTCCCCGTCACACGATTCTTCCCCCCCTCTCCCTCCAGGGCGTGGGCGAGGACCCAGGCCTCCTGCCCCCCCCCGGGCCTAGAACAGCCCCAGCTCCGCTCGCCCGCCCGCAGCTCCCCCCCCCCCCCCCCGGTGTCCGAGTGCCCCGCTCCCGCTTTCCCCCGGGGAGGACCCCGTCCCCCCCCGTCCCCGTCCCGCTCCACAGGCGCCCCGTCCCGCCCCGTCCCATGGCCCGGGGAGTTGTCCCCGCTGCCGCCGCTACGGGCGAGCCCGACCCGCCACCCCCTCAGGACCAGGTTGGGGGGGGGGGGTCGCTGGCCTGGACCGGGGGTCCGTGTGGGCACAGCCCGTCCCCGGTGCCCCAAGGACCCGGTGGGGTAGAGAAAGCGAAGGGAGGCGGGGGCGGGTGTCGGGAGCGGCGTGGGACACAACCCGGGCCGGCGTCCCGCCCCCGGGGCAGTGCCGTTACCCCGCTTGCCCTGCCTCGCTCCCCCCCCCCCCCCGCCCTGCGTGACCCCCCCCCTCCCGGCAGCACAGCGTGGGCAGAGCCGAAAGGTGCTTAGAGCCGAGCGGGGTCGAGCAGGGCCGTGGGCTCTAATCCCCGCGCCCCCGTGGGTGCTCGGCTGGCTGGGTGCAGGGCAGGATGCCGACATCTTCTGCCGACACCCCCTGGCAGCCCCCCCACCCCTCTGTCCTGGCATCAGGTCCTGCCCACCGGCCCCACAGCGGTGCCACGAAGATGGTGAGTGTGTCTCCAGGTGGGGGGGGGGGGGGCAGGCCTGGGGGCTGTAGGGCTGTGGAGTTGGGGAGGGCTGCAGCTCTGGGAGCCTAGGGCTGTGGGGCTGGGGTCCAGGGAATGTGGGGGGGCTGGGGGTCCTTGGCACGGGGACCAAGGGACTGGGAGCCACAGGGCTGCAGGGCCATGGGATGAGGACCAGGGGACCTGCAGCCATGGGACCGTGGAGCTGAGGCCCCCACAGCACCACCCCCCAGCCCCGTGCTGTGTGGTGTGAGGAAGCCGCAGCCTCGCTGCTTCCTGCTGCAGCAGCTGCTGGGTTTCCTGCATGCCCCCGAGCCCTGGCTGCCCCAGCATGCCCAGTCCCTCTAGCTCCCTGGTGCCCCCCGTCCCCCCATTCCCCTCTACCCCAGGGCTGGGCATTGGCTTCCCCAGCTCCAGGAGCCGGGGCAGCACATGGTCCCTCCACTGCTTCTGCTGTGGGGTATTGCCATGGTTGGGTGGCAATCCACGGCCACAAGGAACAGCCTGGCCACAGGGCACAACATTGTCCTGGCCCTGCAGGCAGGTAGGGTCCCTGCTGCCACCCATGGCACTGCTCAGCCCCATTCCGCTACAGCCCAGGGCCATGCCAGCCATGGGGAATGTGGCACATCTGTCCTGACCCCCAGTCCTGTGCCCTGCAGATGTTGAGGACCAGGCTGCAGCGTGCCCAGGCGCCCTGAGCGGGGTGAGGATGCTGCCAGGGCGCTGGCGGCTGGAGGGGCGGCGGTGGCGGCGCACCGAGCCGGCTGTGGTGCTCCGCGCCCTCTACAACTACGCATACCGTGCTGAGGACGGGCGGCAGGTGGCCATGGCTGCTGGGGAGCAGTTCCTGCTGCTCCACAAAGCCAACGAGGACTGGTGGCAGGTGAGACGGGCCAGCGAGCCCCGCTGGGCTCGGCCCTTCTTCGTCCCTGCTACCTACGTGGCCGAGCTGGACCCCGGTGACGCTGGGAGACGGAGCATGCTGCCCCCCAGCCAGCCTGCAGGCATGAGTGAGTGGGGCAGGAGGGCACAGGGCTGGGGCCATGGGGCAAGCAGACCCAGGATGGCAGGACACTGGGAGAATGGAGCCATGGGGCACTGAGGTGGGGGCAAGGGGTTGGGGGCATTAGGGGCACAGGATGAGGGGACACTGGGAGTACAGGCCTGGGGGACACATCACTGGGAGTCCCAGGCTGTGGGTCTGGGTGCACAAGGCTGGGGGAAGATCGGGGCTGGGGGCATTAAGGGCACAGGATAAGGGGGCACTGGGGGTACAGGGCTGGGAGACACCCATGAGGGACGATGGGGGCCAAAGGGCTGGGAGTGCAGGAGGTGGAAGGGGCACAGAGCTGCAGGCACTGGGAGACATCTGGGACATGGGGCTGGGGGTACCAGGAGCAGGGGGACACTAGGGAAAACAGGGTTGGGGCCGAGGGGTGGGGGTCTGTGCCTCCCACCTCCAAACTGGAGTATCATTTTGAGTTTGTAGGTACCCTCCTCTCTTTCCCCAGGCCTGCCACCACAGTTCCCCTCACTGGAGAACCTGTGTGGCCCACCGCTGCCCTCCCCCCAGGAGGCCAGGCTGACCCCCGAGGGCTGCTGCATCAGCACCAGCCAGCTGACAGAGGGGGCCCTGCCCACCCCCTCCCCAGCCCCGACACAGTGCCAGTCCCAGCAGGACCTGCTGGCCCAGGGCACTGGGGTGAGTGGGAGCCGGGTGGCACCCAGAAGGATACCCTGTGCCCCCAGCCCTGTTCCCCTCTGAGCCCCTGCAGCCTCACTGGTTCTCCCTATCCCCGCACCCCCCCCCCCAGCCTTTGCACCCTCCTTCCCTCAACCCGCACCCTGCGTCTCCAACCGGCATCCCCTCCCTGCACCCCCCAACTTCACTCCTCTGCATTGCCCACCTGCACCTCCCACCTCCACCCCTGCACCCCCCCAACCTTGCCTCCTGCATTGCCTACCTGCACCCCCCCAAATTCACCCCTCACCCCTCTGCATCACCCACCCCGCTCCATCGCCCACCTGCACACCCCCCCCCCCACCTGGCCCACCTGCACCCCCCCGCACCCCCAACCTCCCCCCACCGCATCACCCACCTGCACCCCCAACCACCCCCCCCCCCGCACCCCAGCACCCTACAACCCCGCCCTCGCTGCTGCCGCTTCCTCGTCGCCCGTGGGGCAGCGGAGGAAGTGCTGGGGGGGGGGGGGGGGGGGCTGTGCCGCCCGCACCGGGGTCGGGGTGGGGGGGAAGAAGGGACCGAGGGGCACCGGTGCTGCACGGCCGGGAGCAGCAGGTGGGAGAGGGGCACCGGGCCCGGGAGCACCGGGTCGGGGGGTGTGAGGCTGCCGCGGGGGGGGCGGCAAACGGTTCCGGGGAAACGATTGCAAAACCCTGATCTGGGCTGGGCAGGGCGCTGGGGGGGAATGTGGGGGGCTGGGGGGGGGGGTCAGGGCAAGGGGGCACTGCTGGGGGGGCTGAGCAAAAAATGAGGCTGGGGGCAGGGTATGGGAGGCACAGCGTGGGGCTATGGGTATTGTCCATGTGCTCCCCCCCCCCCCCCCCCGCAGAGTTTAGGATATGTCCCCCCAGGTGCCCCCGGTAGGAGCCACCATGATCTACTGCAACCTCGAGGAGCTGCAGCGGGTGGGGGGCCAGGCTGAGCCACCTAAGCCAGCCGGGCCCCCCCTCCAGCTTTTGGGAGCCTGGGAGCGTCACCTGGACCCCAGCACTGGTCGCTGCTTCTTCTACAACCCCGAGACGGGCATGACCTCCTGGAAACCCCCCCGGCAGCACCGGGAGGCGGTGGGCATGGTGGGCAGCAGTGGGGAGTACTGGGGCCCTGCCAGCCTCCCTGCCAGCTGGGTCTACACAACCCCACCCCTCCCTGCCCCCCCCATGTCCCCCCATTTCCCCACCAGCATCCATCCCACTGCCCCCCATACTCCCCATGACCCCTAGCCCCTCCACCAATGACCACACTTTGTGCCTGTGTCCTTCAAGGTCCACTATATCTTCCTCGTGCCCCCCACCGTGACCCCCATGACTCCTCGTTTCTCCTAAATTATCTCCCCAATATCTTCCCTCCCACTCCCTCTGTGTGGCCCCACTGCTGCCCCCTCTGACTCCCCCAGTGCTCTCCAGGTCCCCCTCCGTCTCCCTGGCACAGTCCCACTGGGCTGCTGGCAGTTAGTGCCAGCGCTAATTGCTGCGCAGGGCCCCGTCCTTGGGGTCCGGGCTATGCCATCCCCTGAGGCTGACCCATGTCTCCTGTGTCCCCTGCAGGGCCTGCCCCCCCCCGCCGAGCCCCCCAGGACCGCGGCATGCTGGAGCTCCAGGGATGCTGGGGTTCCCGGTGGCACCGTGAGATGGGGGACAGGGGCACAGGGAGCGGGCAGGATGGGAGAGGGATGGAGAGGAGGGAGGATGGGGGGACACCGGGTGGTACGGGAGGGGGATCAAGGCATGGATGGATAACGGGGGGCACTGGGAAGGGTATGGGGAGGGGCACCACAGAGGGCCTGGGCTGTGCCCCCCCATGCTCTCCCCCCACAGCAGGTAAGCCACGGCCGGACCCTCGCCCACCACAGCCTGGAGGACCAGGCAGCAGCCCCCCAGACCTCCCTGGCCCCAGCCAAGCCCCCACCCTGCATCCCCACCCTGCCCACTGTGAGTTACCTCGGGGGTCAGGGGGCATTGGGGGGGGGGTGGCAGGGACGGCACTGATCCTGTCCTCACAGGAGGTGCAGAAGGCCGGGCAGCTCAACAGGACCAAGATCGCTGAGGGTGGAAGGAAACTCAGGTGGGAGCTGGGGTGGGGAGGGGGCTGGTCGAGGCTGGGGTCCTGGGAGGGGGTTCCTGGTGCCAGGGGGCTGTGGTCCTGCTCCAGGGGGGCTGTGACAGGTTGGGGTCCCGGGGGGGTGGGGGGGTGGTCCTGGTGCAGGGGGCTGTGCCAGGCTTGGGGAGGCCCATATTGAAGCAAGGGCTCTCTGTCAGTCTGGGGGGGGCGTGCCAGTTTTTTGGGGGGTCCCCGCTTGAGCAGAGGGGTTTTGCCGAGCTGAGGGGGCCATGCCAGCCTGGGTAGGGGCGAGTTTATGCCAGGTGGGGCTGTGCCAGCTGGGGGCGGGCATTCCAGTGGGGGGGGGGGGGCAGCCCAGCCTGGCCCATGACTCTTCACAGCTGAGGGGCTCCAGACAAGCGATGTCCCTGGCACACAAAAGCACTTTTGGCCGTGCCAGGCTGGGGGTGAGGGAGCCGATCTGGGGTGCTGCCAGCGCCCAAATGATGCCTGGGGCCTGTGTGGGGATCTGCTAGGGCAGGGGGCACCCAAGCCTGCCCCCAGCCCTGGCTGGGGAGGGTTTGGGGGTGTCCCTCACCTGCTGCCCCCAGGAAGAGCTGGGGGGTCTCCTGGGTGGTGCTGGCCGGGAACAGCCTCATCTTCTACAAGGAGTCCAAGGGGCCGGCACCCACTGCCTGGGTGAGTGAGGGGGCACGGGGGTGGGCTGGGAGAGTGGGGGCATGCCAGAGCGTGGGGAGGTATGGGGGGGGACAGTGGGGACAGCAGGCAGAGAGGGCTGTGGAGGAATATGGGGTGCTGTGGAGACACAAGGGGGACAGGACACCTGTGATGCCTGGTGCCCCCCCCAGTGCCCTGCCAGCAGCTGCCCGGAGAGCAGCGTGGACTTGCGAGGGGCTGCCCTGGATTGGGCCCGTGACCTCTCCAGCAAGAAGAACGTCATCCATGTGAGTGGGTTGGGACCCCAGGCTCTGGATGTGGGAGTGCCTCAAGTGCACAGCCCTGGGCTCTCTGTAACGGTCCGAGCATCAAAGGGATCCTCCTAAATGCAGCCCATGGAGAAGGGGACCGCACAGCCCAGCATGTACAGGAACCCCCAAAATGGGATAAAGGGGTGCCACTCATATACTCCCTTGGGGTGTGGGTGGGGCGCATAGGGACACCCCTTGGGTTAGGGGCACCCCTGGAGCCCACCATTGGGGAGGGAGTAGGGCACCCCTGGAGTGCCTGGGTCCCCCTGGCCCCTGTAGGGGTCCCCAGGGGTCTCTGCCCCCCCCCCCATCCTTCTGCCCCCCCTGCCAGCTCCGCACTGTGACGGGTAACGAGTTCCTGCTGCAGTCAGACCAAGAGGCCACCATCCAGGAGTGGTCCCGGGCTATCCGGGGGGTCATCCGCCGGCTGGTGAGTGCCTGGAGGGGGCGAGGAGGCAGTGCCCCATGGCTGCCCCCCAGCCCTGTTGGCATCCCCAACTACCCCTGACCACCCTGCCGCCCTCCCGCAGGACCTGGAGAACCCTGTGGACGTGCCTGTGGGTTGGCTGCACCGTGGGGACACCGGGGGGGAGCTCAGCGGGGACGAGGACGAGGCACCACGGGTCACTGAGGGGGCCAGGGCTCCAGGTAGGGCTGGGGGGCTGAGGGGGGGAGCAGGCCTCGGGGCTAGTGTGACTGTGACCATGACCGCACTCTGGGCCCACTGTGCCCCCAGGTGCCCCCCACACCCCCGATGCTTCAGAGAAGAAGCGGGTGAAGAGCAAGCTGAGGCGCTTCATCGTCAAGCGGCCCCCGCTCCAGAGCCTGCAGGAGAAGGGGCTCATTCGAGGTGGGACTCCCCAGCTGTGGGACCTCCTGCCAAGTCCCACCACACCCTCGGGACCTCCCCAAACCCTCCCACAGCCTCCCTCTGCCCCCAAAGTGGGAGAGGAAGAGGGTGCCTGAGAGCTGTTGAGCCTTGGCTGCCTGTCCCCAGTGGGTCCCAGTGCCTCCCCCCCGTCCAGTGTTCCTGCCCTGAGTCCCTGTGCACCCATGGGTCCCAGTGTCCCTCCCAAGTCCCAGCATCCCTTCCTGGTCCCTGTCCCCCTCCTGATTCCAGTGTCTCTCCTTCACCCCCCGCCCCGAGTCCCAGAATCCCCCCCTCGGTCTCTGGGCACCCACCGGTCCCAGTGTCTCCCTCCAGTCCAGTATCCCTTCCTGGTCCCAGTGTCCTCTCCCAGTCCTGGTGTCCGTCCCTGCCCTCACCACCACCCTACCAGTCCTCAGCATTCCCTCCTGGTCCCTGTACCCCGCTCCCAGTCCCATTTGCCCCCCACCAAGTCCCAGTGCTCCCCCATCCCAGTTTGCCCCAGCGCAGCCCTCTCCCAGACCAGGTGTTCGGGTGCCGCCTGGATGCCCTGTGCCAGCGGGAGAGCACCACAGTGCCCCGCTTCGTCCGGCTCTGTGTGGAGGCCGTTGAGGAGAGAGGTAGGGTCGTCCCAGCCGGCAAGGCAGCATGCCCCCCCCAGCTGGCACGGACTTCCCCCACCATGTCTCGCCCCCATCATTGTCCCCAGGCCTTGATGTTGACGGGATCTACCGGGTCAATGGGAACCTGTCTGTGATCCAGAAGCTGCGTTTTGCCGTGGACCGGGGTGAGGAGACTGGAGGGGCACAGGATGGGGGTGCTGGGGAGGGGACAGGGGAACTGTGTTGGAGCATATGCCCACGGATATGGGAAGGCGGTTTCTCCCCCCATGAACCCTCCTTTGTCCCCACAGAGCGAGCCGTGACCTCGGACGGACGCTATGTCTTCCCCGAGCAGCTGTGCCAAGGTCAGCTGGGGTGGCTGGGCAGGGGGTGGCCCTGGCGGTGCTGGGGCCTTGGGGGGCCCAGGCGCAAGCTGACTTCCCCTGTTCCTCCCAGAGGAGCGACTCAGCCTGGCAGACCCCGAGTGGAGCGATGTCCACGTGGTGACCGGTGCCCTCAAGCTTTTTTTCCGGGAGCTGCCCGAGCCCCTAGTGCCCTACGAGTTCTTCAACCCTTTCATTGAAGCTGTCAGTAAGTGCCCCCCTGCAGTGCTCTCCATTGGCATCCCCAGGATATGGGTGCTGGGGGGTAGGGGGGCCACTGTGTCTGACTGCTGTGTTTCCCCCCCAGAGCTGCCGGACCCCCAGGAGCAGGTGGAGCGGGTGGCTGAGCTGGTGAAGAGCCTGCCCCCCGCCAACTATGCCACCCTGCGCTATCTCCTGGCTCACCTCTGCCGGTAAGGGGAGGGCCACTCCTGGGCTGGGGCTGGCTGTGGAATGGGCTTAGAGCTGCCCCACAGATGGATGGGCTATGGGGTAGTATGGGGTAGCTGCGGGGCATATAGGGTGGCCCTGGTATGCCGGGGAGGTGGGGGAAGGATCAGGGCATGCCAGTGATGAAGCCCTGGCACATGGACCCCCAGGGGTGATGGAGGGAGGCCTGGGCGGATGACATGCATGGGACCACCCTCCAACCCTGCACATTCCCAGGGTGATGGAGCGGGTAGATGTCAACCGCATGACACGCCAGAACATCGGCATCGTGTTTGGGCCAACACTGCTGCGGCCGGAGCGGGAGCCGGGCAGCCTGGCGGCGGGCATGGCCCAGCAGAACAAGGCCGTGGAGCTGCTGCTGGCACACTTTGACCGCATCTTCCCTGCGCCCCCCTGAGCCTGGTCCCCTGCCCCCCCAAGTCAGGTATGGGTGCTCTGGCTGTCAGTGCCCCTTCCTGCCCCCCCAGTCCTCCCTGCCCCATGTACCTTCAACTCTGCAGTAAACAGGCACCTTCCCTGGGACCAGCAGTACCTCCTGCTCTGACCAGGGT
The DNA here is from genome assembly GCF_964188355.1 of Buteo buteo. Taxonomy (NCBI): domain Eukaryota; kingdom Metazoa; phylum Chordata; class Aves; order Accipitriformes; family Accipitridae; genus Buteo; species Buteo buteo. The sequence goes on along the minus strand of NC_134187.1, from coordinate 27,895,854 downwards.
TGGGGGCATCTGTGGCACCAAGAGCCACCCATCTCCCACTGCCTCCCCAGAGAACGTCATCATCCACGCATATGGCAGCCCCCAAATGCCCTTCTCTCTGCCCCCTGCCGTGCCCCGTACACCTCCCCAAGGTCATTACAGTGCTGATTTATTTCCACCATTCATTAAATACATATCTGTTGCCATCAGATCCCCCCCAGGAAAGGCCCCCGGCTCTGCTGGCAAAGCCAGTGCCAGAGCAGAATCCGGCCATACCAGGGCTGGGTGTCTCTCTGGGGAGTGCCCTGGGGTGCCTGCACACTGCTGCAGCCGCCACCAGCCCCTGCAGACCACAAGGTGGCCACCACCACCAGGACTCCTGCCTGCAGGAAGCAACAGTCAGTGTCTATGGGAGCTGTCAAAATGCCCCATCAGGGTCACCATCCCTCCCAGGGCCTCCCTGTGTCTCCCAGTTTCCCAGTTCCCATCCCTGTGTGTCCCCCAGACTCCTGCTCACCAGTTGTACCAGCAACTCCCAGTTCCCAGGCAGCAGTGTCCACTGGATCTGTTCTTGGTCCAGGGCAGGCAGGAGGTAGAGGGCAGGCAGGGGCCCAAGAGCTCCAGGCAAGAAGAGGCAGAAGGGGAGACACAGGAGACTTGGGAGGCACAGAACCCGGGGGGGTACAGCTGGATCCCAGGGGGCTCCCAGGGAGACACCAGCCCTGCTTTGGGCAGGGACTGATCCAGAGGCTCATCAGGGTCTGGGAGGGACGCACTGATGCCCGGGGGGGGTCCGCTGGTGTGACAGGGCAGCCCTGGCTCTGAGTGGTGGCTGGTGCCTGTGTCATATAGCCTTAGCAACCCCCAGGCATCCCAGTGCCAGGGTCCCATCCTGGGCTAGGTGGGGGTCCCAGGGGGTGGAGGGTGTCCCAGGAGACACCAGGAGGTGTGCAGGTGGGTGGTGTAGGAGCTGGAGTGGGAGAAGCATTTCTAGCAGTCAGCACAACAGCAGGGCTGCTTGCCTGGAGGAGAGTGGTTCAAAGGCACTGGGCAGGGGTTGGGGGGTGGCCCAGGGGCAGAAAAGGGTGTAGGGGATGGGGTTTTTTAGGGAATGGGGACCTCATGCTATGAGTCTCAGACAGGCTCAGAGTGAGGGAAGGGAGGGTACAGAGGTGATGGATGCACAATACGGGGCAGGGTGATGTGGGCTCACGACTGTGGATGTGCATATGGTGCCAGGACTTGGTTTTTCCCACACCAGGCACAGGGGAAGCATCACCCCGTCCTCCCTGCCCCAACTCCCCGCCTGCAACGAGACAGCAGCTCAGGGACCCCGCTGACCACCACACAGCTCCCCTAGCCCTGCACCCCTCAGCATACCTGGCTGGGTAGGGGGCTCCCAGGTGCCCCTTCCTCATAGACCTCGGGTGCTGAGAGCAGGGCTCTGCCCAGGACAGCTTGGGGTGCTGGGAGGACAACAACCTGGCTTGGCCCATTCTCGGTGGCATTGTCAGGTGTCAGAGCTGGAGCAGAAGGAAGCAGGTAGTCAAAGGCAGTGATGGTGGAGATGGACAGACAGCCCGAATCCCCAGCACCTAAACCCCTGGGCACCCCCCGATACCTCCTTCCCCTGCTGCCCTCACCCTCATCCCAGGGAGAAGCACCCCTGGATCACCCCGGGGTGACAGAGGGCACAGGTAGAGCTCAGCTCCTGTATCCAGCCCTTGCCCGCCCCAGGCTCCCCATCTGCAGGTGAGAAAGCGCCCAAGGCCAGCAGCCCCTACCACCAGGGGACCCCCACCCTGCTCGGGTCACACCTCGTGTCGGGGGGGTGCAGCAGTGCCCCCTCAGCCCCACAGGCAAAGGGTACCACAAGGACTTGGGCCTGGAGCTAGCCTGGGACACTGGGTATGGCGAAGGGGTGTGAAAGAGGTTGGGAGCCCCCAGTGCACTCGCAAGACCCTCTCCCCTCCAGGGACACTCAAGCCCCACTCCTGCTGCCTCATCTGCGCGTGACCCCTCGCGCACACACTCTCGTATGCATGCTCTTGCACACGCACCCTCGCAAAAGAGCCCGCTCTTCTCACGGGCCCCAAAGTGCGAGTTCCCTCCCGGAAGACCAGCTGCTCTGCCCCATACCAGGCAGGCACAGAGTGGTATTGGAGAAGTGTCCAATCCCCCCTGCAATTGGGGTGGAGGGAGTCTGATGCCACCCCACAGACCATCCCTTTGCATAACCATCCCATGCAAGCTGTGCCCTGGCATCACGTGGGCTCCATCCCACGGAATGAGGGGGTCCCAGAGGTCTCCTACTCTGCAACACCCAGATAAGCTGTGCCCCCCCCAATTCTGCCTCCCACAGCCTTCCTTGTCCAAGGGCAAAGCCCCCTGGCATAGTCCCCACCCCAGTAAGGATTTAAGAACAGGTGTAGAGTGGTACCGGCGGTACCAGGGGTGGCTCTTCTCAGTGGTGCCCAGTGCCAGGACCAGAGGCCATGGGCACAAACTGAAGCGCAGGAGGTTCCCCCCGATCATTAGGAAGCACTTTTTTACTGTGAGCGCAACCAAGCACTGGCACAGGTTGCCCAGAGAGACGGTGGAGTCTCCATCCTTGATATTCGGAAGATACCTGCACATGGTCTTGGGCAACTGGCTCTAAGTGGCCCTGCCTGAGCATGAGGGTTGGACCAGATGGTCCAGAGGTCCCTTCCCACCACCACCCTTCTGTAATGCTGTGTGATCTGTGGCCCTGGGCAGGGACGTCACTGTGGGGCAAGTGGGGATGAGGGGCTGTGCACTGGAGTGGCTCACATATGGTGAGAATATGAATATGATTGTATTCACCGAGGTGGGGGGAACGCGGGGCCCTGTGTGCCCCTGGTGGGGGACAGGGGGGAGTTGGAGCCGTGGCCCCCCCTGGCCGGGGCTCGCTGCTCTGGGTGCTCCCACCCCGTGCTGTGCTGATCCCCCCGGCTCCCTGCCTCTCCGTGTGGGGACACGCCGGGGTGCACCGCATGGGCTGGGGTCCCACGGAATTTTTACTGTGCCTTTTTGGCAACCGTTTCGCACCATGCAGGCCAACCCCTGTGAGCCTGTCTGAGATTACTCAGACTCCAGCAGCCAGGGACACATTTACATGCAAGGTGGCAAACCTTATCACCCAAAGCCCCCCAGGCCTCCCTCCCTTCCTCCCAGGGCCCCGGTCTCCCCCCCCTCCCCAGACTGCCATCCTTCATGGCCCCACAGCGCTGGGGCCGCCTGTCCCCATCCCCAGTGGAGCTGGCTGGCCCTGTGGCCGGTTGCACCCATTCTCACGGGGCGCATTTCAGCAATCTCCTAGCCGGTGGCCCTGTCCCTGCTGACCCACAGCCACCCACCGGCACAGCCCTGGTTGCTCCCTGCTGGCTTCTCCAGCCGCTCGCAGGTTTCGCTGCCGAGGGGAAAGGCCCTGTCGGATGGTGGCTGGAGCGACCTGGGCTGCCACCTCCCAAATGCGATGCCGCTGCACACAGCTGCTCGAAGGGCCACAGCCGAAGCGTGGGGGTCACTGCCTGCCTGCCGCATGCCCCGACTCTGTCCTCCTGGTGTCCCTTCGCATGACAGCACCTGCTGCTCTCTGAGCCGTTGAGAGACCCCATTCCTCTTGGGAGCCTGCAAGCATGGTGTCTGCGTGGGCTAGAGCAGAGGGCTAGTCTTCCTTCTTCCCCTTCCTGGGCTCTTGTTCCCCCCTGGGGCTGGATGCTGGATCCTGGATCCTGGTGGGCGCTGGACGCTGGAGCCCATGTGGTGTGCCCGCCCGTGCACATGTGCACACTCGTGGTGCATGCACGTCTGTCTGAGCGTCTGCTGGGACTACATACGCAGCCTGGCTCCTGCTCGGTCCCGGGGTGGGCAGCGGCGGCAGCCGGGTGGTGGAGGAACCGGCAAACCCCCCCAGGGAGACGCTGGCAAGCGGTGCCCACGGTCGCTCCCGCCGGTGGGCTAAGAGTGATGCCCCATTCCCCAGTGGCTGCGGCCGAGCCCCAGGTCAGCTCTTGGCACCAGCCCAGGGAGTTGGCGGCCATGTCACAGTGGACAGTGATGACTGTGTCTCTGTGACGTCACCTGGGGCCTGTGACATCGGCACCCCGGCGGGTATAAAAGGGGCTGCTGCCAGAGGCGGGGGAGCATTCCGGGGAGAGCCTCGGAGCTGTTGGGCAGGAGTTGAGAGGAGACTCGCAATCGACCTGTCCTTTGTCCACCATGCAGCGGAAGGCCCTGACGGGGGAGAGGCCAGTGGGGGCAGAGCAGCTTCACGGACCCCACGCGGGCACCTGGCACAGCAGGGATGGGGGAGCTCCTTCTCTCCCCATCAGTCGCTGGTGCCCCCAACACCTCGGGAAGAGGGTGCCTGCGTGCAGCTCGTCATGTTGGAATTGTGTCGTGGCACGCTGCTTGGAAAAGAACAGCCAGGAGCTCCAGCGGCTGGAGAGGCAGATGGCCCAGATGAAGGCAAGTTCACAGAAGCGTAGTCTGGCTGAGGTTGGAAGGGACCTCTGGAGATGATCTGGTGGCTTCCAGTGCCCCTGCTCAGCTGGGGTCGCCCAGAGCCAGTTGCTCAGGCCCGTGTCCGGAGTCGGGCCTGGGGGTCCCTCTGTCTGCCTGCAGGGCTGGGAAGGAGAGGGGACGCGAGGGCAGAGGCAGTGCCCGAGCGGAGCCGGAGGGGAGCGCGCTTGGGGAGTGTCCCGGTGCCCTGACGGCTTCTCCTCCTCCTCCCCTCCTCTCTCGCAGAAGCACTTGGAAATGGCCAAGAGGGACGCAGCTGCAAGCCTGGAAGTGGTGCAGAAGGTGCCCTTTCCCGCGCATGGCTCCCTGCGACGTCCCGCGCTGGCTCGGCAGAGGGAGCAGTGGTCGGAGGCGGTAGAAGCTCTGCAGGAGGAGGCCCAGATCAATGAGGTACTGGGGACAGGAGGCACGGGGGCTCAACACGTTTGTGGGGGAACCCCCCGCAGAGGAGGCATGGCATGGATTCTTAACCAGGCCCTTTGCTTCTCCAGCTGCTGAGGAACAAGCTCCAGCACCTGCTGGAGAGGCAGCAAGGCCTCCAGGAGCCAACAGCTTTGTGAGTGGCAACGGGGCCCTGACTGAAATCTGGGGCGGGGGGTCGGGGGGGTTGCTGAGCAGCACTGGGCAGGCCTCTGCTGCTCACAGACATCTTCCTGGCTCCTCCAGCCTGCTCTGGAGAGCCCTTTGAATTGTCTGAGCGGCTCAAAACAGCACTGAGCAACTCGGGACTCCTGGCAGCAGCTCTGCACAACTCCGAGCAGCTCCCAGGCTCTCCTCCGTGCCCTCCGGGCCTGGGGTGGGTCTGTGCGGGGCTGGGATGCCGGGGGTGCCTGGTGCCAGCCCCAGCAGAGGCTGGGCAGCACCCTGGCTCCCTGTTTGTTGGCCACCCAGGGGATCACCATGCTGGCCAAGGTCTCTTCTCACAGCCCAAACCCCGTGGTGTCCGTAGCAGGGGGAAGACGGCGGCGCAGGCGGACGTGGCAGGCAAGAGCCTGCTGCAGGAGGTGGTGGATGTGCGGCTGGTAGGACAGACAACCCCGCTGTGGGCCTTGGGGAGGGAAGGGTCTGCACTGTGCCCAGGGGACACGGGGGCCCTCACTGATCTCAGCAGGGACGAGGGAGGGGGTCTGAGCCCCCAGACCTCAGCTGCCTCACGCACCCCAACGCATGTCCCTGTGTGCCTTGGCTTGTAGGAGGAGCAGCTGGCGTCGAGGAGGCATAAGATCGCTTCTTGGCTGAGGTGAGTTGCTCCGGGGGCTCGGAGTGCCGGGGCTCTTCCCTACGCAGTGGGATGCCCGTGCCGCTGGTCCAAGGGCACTGGGCAGGTTTGGACTTGTCAGGGATGAAGTAGTTCAGGATTTCTTTTCTTCCTTGCTCGGGCGGCACATAGCGGGGGATTTTGGGGGGGGCCCACTGGGAAGAGGTACAGCAGAGCCTCAACCAGTCCCGAGCAGGGTGTGTTGTGCCCAGCACGGTGCGAGGCCCCACGGTGGCGTTCAAAGAGGGTGGTTGTCAAGAGCCGAGACAAATTTACTCCCAGCTCTGCCTGACCCCTCTCCTGTCCCGCAGGAGATTTTTGCTGTTCCTCGCCTTCCTGCAGATCATCCTCCTCCTCTTGGTCTTCCTGAAGAGGGACATCCTCGATGGAGTCCTGCCCCCAAAGCTGACAGATGCCTTTGGGAGCTGCCCAGGGAGGTCCCCGTTCTCTTGAAATCAAACTAGAACGAGAATAAAGAAACCTGTGATTGTAGGACAAGCGCGGCACCTTGTCTATGTTACCTAAGAAAAACCACCACGTAAAGATGGCTTTGAAGCCATGCGCAAGGGCCCTTGACTGACAAGAAGGGGAGAGGCCTCGCTGTTAGAAGGGGAGGCCGTTGTCGTCGGTGCCCTTAGGAGCCTCCTGGGCTGGTTATGTCCTGCTGTGCCGTCCCTCCAGCAGGTCTCTCCGAAATCCCCCAGGAGGACCAGGGCCCACGAACATGAGGCTGCTCCTGCTTGGCCGTTGAGGGCCTCACCTTCTCTGCCTGCTCTTTAGTCCTTCCCCAGGAGCCCTCAGTCACCCTCACTCTGCTCTTCCCCCAGGCAGAGCTCCACGCTCTCCAGCTGCTCCCTCACCTAAAGGGCAACTGCCGTCCTCCTTGTGCTGGCCTGTCCCTCCAGAGGAGCCCGCGTCCCTCCAGTGCTCACCCCAGTCCTGGCGGCCATCCCACCCCGCCTCCGCCATCCCCACAAGATCACGGCCCAGCAACTGCCCCCAGGCTCAAACCCACCAGGGCCAGAGGTGGCCCCCACGCCAGGGAAGCCCCCGCGCTGGGGGGACAGGGCTGGCGTGAGGGGATGCAGCCAGGGCTCCGTCCCCAGTGCCCGCTCTGCATGCTGGGGGTCCCTCTGCCCCCCATCACCTCTGGTTTGAGGGGGCTGCAGCCCCATGGCTGGATCTACTCAGGATGAGTTTTGCACCAGGTTGTCCCTCACCAAAAACAAGGTTCCCCCCCCGCTTCCATTCCCCGGTCCCAGCAATAATCATCTCCACCAGCCTGTGGGGGGGCCATGCGCCCCTGCCCCAGGCCACCCACAGACACAGACACACCACCTCCTGCCCCACGGCTGGCAACGAGGAGACGTTCTCCCCATGGGTCACAGCTTTCTGACAGAGCAATTGGATTTAGTGCACCGAGGAGGCTGTGGGGGTTGGGGGGGTTATGCACCATGAAAAGGCACATTTAAAACCCAGCAGCTGGGCCGCACTCATGCCCCACAGCCTGGAGGAGATGCTGACAGCGATACGCTTTGAGCTGAGCTGTTTACTAGGGTAAATCGGGGGGCTACAGAGACACCACCACCACCCCCCACCCCGAGGTGGGAATGGAGGAGTGGGGAGGACCCCTCCAGCCCCCATGCTGGGCAGAGTATAATACAAGCAGGGGCTGGTACCTGCTTGGGGAGGGAGAGATTCCCAGAGGGTCGCAGGGCCCTGGCGGCGGCAGGGATGCCCGGTGCGAGGGTGTCTCCAGGGTGCTGTCACTTCTGCAGCCGCTTGACGCGGGCATCTATGGCCACAAAGTTGTCCTCTACGACAGCCAGGTTTTCCTTCATTGTCTGCTGGGCCTGGGGGGGGCGAGTGAGGAAGGGGGTGAGCGGCGGGGGCAGGAAGGGGACCCCACTCCAGCCCAGTGGGTGTTGGTGATGGGGTCCGGCCCCCAGCACAGGGTCTCGGTCAGGAGAAGAGTCAGAGGCCACTCGGCCGGAGCTCATCTAGTCGTTAGTTGATCGAATTCTTATCAGTCAGTGTAGGGATATAAAATATTTCATAAGCACAGATGGATCGGCGGTCAGTGCTCTCCTCCACTTAGCGTTAGGGCAGGATACAAAGCTCATCGCGTAAGCTTCCTACAGGTATCTTAAATGTTCCCTGCGTGCAAACAACGCCACGTACCAAGCCGTCGGTGCCTGGTGTCCGGTACGGGGTCTCTCAGCCTTGAGAGGGGTCCCTGCTCAAGGGGTGATCCCTGCCCCACAGCCAGCTGCTATGGAGGGGGAGCTCTGGGGACCCCGATGGCTGCAGATACTTCCAGCATCAAGGGGTTGACTCCGTCAGGTTTTGTGCCGTGTTCATGCCGTTTCAGCTGCTCATCAGCCCATTCGCCAGCCAAAACGTGGGGGTTTTTTGGTTTTGATGCTCGGTTCTCACTGACAGCCTCACACCAGAGGATAACCTTTGGTTAGGCTTACTTGCTGAGCACCTGCCCGGACCCAAGTCCCGTTATCTCACACCGGAGGAGCGCGTCCCTCACAATCCCCTCCACAGCAACCGGCGCTGAACGTGGCGCCTTCCCCTTGTGCAGCTGCAACGGCAGCTTCCCCTTCAAATCCCCTGTGATAAATTTATGTGTTTGCTAATCAAACCGGTTCTGTAAGCCTTGCACAATGTGTTCGTTTTTGCAAGGCAGTGTTAGCCTTTGCAAGCAGGTGCGGATGGAAACGTTGTAACTGCACTGTCTTGCTAAGGGAACAAGATGTATTAGCTTTCAAGGCCTCATCAGGAGGAATTTTAAAGTAGGCATGCTCCAGATGACAAGAAACACAGAAGAAGACTACAGCCTTCATCCCACGACTCCCCCAGCAAGGAGGCGTGCAATCGCAGAAGATACTAAACAAGCCCACCTGGGCCCGGACTCTGGCCTCTAACCTGGCAACAAAAAACTATAAAAAGGGGACTCTGAAGGGGGGGGGTGGAGGGGGGAGCGCCGTTGGTAGAGCGGAGACTCCCCGGCCGCCCAGCGCTGTTTTGCCTGTTTGCCGCTTGCTTCAATAAACTTTGATTGGATTACCCATGGGCTGGCGTACAGTTTTTCGTCGCCGCTTATAAGATAGCCCATTCTTTTGAGTGCCCAACGCCCCTTTTTTAGGGCCGAAATCCTCAGTTTTAGGGTCCAAACCTGTCTTTTAGGAGCCATAGCCTTCTTCTAGGGCCCACGGTTTCAAGTTGCGGGTCTAAACCCTAAAGGCGGAGCTTGTCGCCTGGCAGCTCCCGCCTAGTGGTCTGTGGGGAGTCAGGGGACCCAGGACAGCCAATCGCATTTGAGGAGGTGGGGGCAAGGCACGTGATTGATATGTAGCCAACCAATCAAGCTTTGAGGCCTGCAGGAAAGGGGGCAAGAGTCGAAAAAGCGGGGCAGCGTGTGGGGGCGGGGCGTGGCGTGCTGGCTCCACCAATCACGCCTGGTGGATTGAGATTGACAAACTGTCTGACCCATCATTTGGTGGGAGGCGCAAGGGGGGAAATCCCAGGCAGCCAGTCAGATGAGACATCACCTCAGGGAAGGGCGGGCACTGTTGGTGGCGGGAGGGTGACCACCCCAGGCAGCCAATCAGAGGCGGCGTCACCTCAGGAGACCGACAGCCCCCCAACCTATGCCAGTGAAGACCGACGGGAGGAGAAGGCGGGCTCTGCTGGCGGCCAGGCCGAGCCTCAACGTGGCGCACGTGGGGCCTGCCCCGAGGCCCAGCAGCCCTGGGCCCAGACCTGCGGCCCCTCTTCCCCCCCTCCATCCCCCACCCACCCCCATGCTCCAGAACCCCCAGTCTCCACGGGAGCCCCCGGCTCACAGAGAGTCAGTATCCCACGGCCGTGCCACTAGACAGCAGCCATGGGCCACCGGGCTTCTCGCCGCTATCGCTGCCGGCACTCGCCAGGTGGTGACGAGGACGTGACGGTGAGGCTGCCAGGGTGACGGTGAGGCCGCCGGTGTGACGGTGGAGCGCGCGAGGATGGGCGGGGGGTGATGCTTGCCGTGGGGCTGCCCGCCACCACCTCACCCACATCCCCTCCCCGCAGCCGAGGCAACCCCACCGCCGCCATCCAGCGTCTCCCCCCTGAGATGGTGAGTTGAGCGGGGAGATGGTGGGGCTGGGGTCTCCCCCTCAAAGCAGGGGGGGGTCCCAGGGTTGATGCTCTCCCCCCCTCCCCACAGCCACTGCACATCATCTCCTTCCTGACGCTGCCCGACCTGCTGAGACTGGGCCAGACCTGCCACTACCTCCACGAGGCGTGCGACAGCGAGGCCGCCTGGCGCCACCTCTGCACCCCTCTCCCCCCCGCCGCCAAGAGCGCCCGGCCCTGCAAATATTACAGCTAAATGTTGATCTTAAGGTGATTTGCTGGTTGTAGCGTGGCTTACGTTTTGCACTCTAGATACCGGCCAGCAGCTAAGCCTGGGCCTCTTGACATTTCTCATTTGAAATTGGTTAGGTGACTGCCGCCATTACTTCTGAAAGCTAACGATGTTACATTTGATAACAGATAACTGCAATTGTTCGCTTGCTTCAGGAAGTCTTCAAGGAGGGAAGTACTTACTTTCAGTAAGAACTAGCCCCGGTAAGATTCCCTATTTATTAAAATAGCTCAGGACTACAGACAGTGGTTTAAATTAAATTAGTTATCAGATAAAATCCTTTAACCATTGCTTCAGTAACAAGAGTGCTTGACACTCTTTTGTCAAGCAGAGCTTTCTCCTCTCTTACAGAGGGGAGCGATACCCATCCCACAGAGTGACTCCTGTGAGCACAGACAGACTTCTCTGAAAGACAAGATGGCTTGCAGAAAAGTGCGATATGAGCGGGGTTACCTTGCGTGCTAGTTACTCGCTTCTTTATGTCTTTGCTCTTACCAGGTGATTACACACAGAAAGTTGCGGTGTAAGTGACAATCAGTGCAAACGCCTAATTGGACTAGTAATCAGATGCAAGAGTGTGGATGGAAAGGAAGTTGGCCAGCGTTAGTGAAAGGAGTGAAGTACTTTCTTGCACGCGAGCAAAAGGAAGCAGCCCTTTTCCAAAGCTGTGTGTGGCGGGGTGAAGGAGAATGGCAGCGCTAAGGCTGCCTCTACTCTGTGTGTGTGGGTTATAGATGAGAGCTGGTTCTTCTGGGCGCTCCTGTGCAGAGGACTGCTTTCTAAAAAGCCTTTCTTCAGCCACAGGGCTAGAACCTCCTTTAGCATCTGATTTCCTTGCAGGCATTAGTGAGAGAATGGCTTTGCCACAAAGGGTGCTGCTACCTCCGTGGAAGATTTGCATGGCCTGGCAGAAAGCAGGCAGTGTTGGAGCGGGCCGCTACAACCTGGACAATATGTGCTTCCTCAGCCCGAGGACCCCCTACTCACCAGCTGGTCCAGCTTGAAGTTTGCTGGTGAATGCACACGCACACCCCAAGCGCACCAGGTTTGGGGAAGATACAGACGCTCACAGAGCCCCTCACACACCTCACTCGTGCTGGTCCCCCCCAGTAGGTGGTTTGCAGGACACACGCGGTTCCCGCCCCAGTGCCTGGTGGCCGAGGCCCCCACTCGCTCCAGTGGCTGCACTAAGCCCCCCCCCCCTCCACTAGCTGCACTGGGACCCACTCGTAGCTGGCACCACAAGCCAGGGGTGCCTGCACCCCCTGCTTGACTCCAGTAGCTGGCGCATAGTCCTTTCAGTTCACATACACACAGGAGAAGGAGTGGGAGTACACAGAGAGATAGTTAAGAAAAGATTTAATAATGGTTGATCCGGCAAAGGCTGGTCTCCAGCTGCCTGGCTGTTTCTTGCAGCCGCTTGGCAAGGAGGCACAGCTTAGCAGCCTTCTGCTTGATCCTCTCCTCCTCCTCCCGCGCCTCAGCAGAGCTTGCCTTCCTCAGAAGACAGCTCTCCTCTTGAAGGACACTGCATCGCCTCTTGAGGTCCTTCAGGGCACGCTGGAGGTGGGCGTTCTGCTCCTGCAGCCTGCTGTGACTGCTACCAGGCAGCCAGTCCTCCTGCTGCCCTACAGTCTGAACACCTACCTCTGCCACAGACCGCCCGCTGCGGGTCGTTCCTTGCGGCGGGGAGTCCGAGCAGTGCGGCGTCGAGTCTTGCCCCACAGCCTCAAGCAAAGACTCCGTGTGTGTCCCTTCCTCCTGGAGGCGAGTGTCTTTCAAGCTCTGGTGGGTTTTCCGCTGCCCTTCTCCATCACGGGAGGAAGATGCGATGAGGCTCTCCAAAGAGCAGGGCCCGACGGCCCCGGCGCCCAGGAGGGTCTGCAGGCGGTGCCAGGCCGAGGCCTTGGCCCCGGCCTCATTGCGGGAAGCAGGCTGCTTGCCACCGAACCGCTCCAAGATGTACTTTAGGAAGAGTCTTCTCTGCAGCAGCAGTTCGTCTTGGAGGCGGAGGATGCGAGCAGCCTCCTCGCTCTTGGTCTCCCAGCGCAGCTTGCTGAGGGCGTCCTGGAGCTTAATGCGGGCCTTGCCGCTGCTCGAGGCGCCTCTCACCAACTCCTTGGCCAGCTGCTGCTGCAGGTCCCGTGCCTGCCGGATGGCGTCGTCGCGCTGCTGCTGCAGCACCTCCTGCACCTCGTGCAGCTCAGCCTCCTTCGAGCGCAGCAGCTGGCGGATCTCCACCTCCCGCTGCCGCTGGTTCAGCTCCCGCAGCCGCTGGAGCTCCCGTGCCTGCCGCTGCTCCCATTTGGAGCGTAGCCGTTTGGCCAGGAGCTGCCGATCCCGCTCCGCGGCCTCCTTCAGCTTGCGAGCTTCGGCGGCAAAGTGGCGGGACAGCTCTTGGGAGCGGAGTCGCTCAGCCTCCAGCTCAGCCTGCAGCCTCTCCAGCTGCCGCTTGTGCTCATCCTTCTGCGCCGGGCCCCGGCAGGGCGAGGGGCGGCTGCGCGCCCCGGTCCCCGGTCCCGCACTGTCCCGGCTCATGGCTGCAGGGATGGCAACCAAACGCTGCCACCAACAGCCACCAACGTCGTGCGTCGCTCCCTCTCAGGAGCTGCTGCCTCCCTCTTGACCGTGCAGGAGCAGAGACAGCGTCTGCAATCAGCCAGGGGTGGCGAGTGGGGCCTTATATAGGTGTCCTGGCCCCCAGCTCACAAAGGAGGGTGGGGCTGGGTGGCCTTGTGAGGTGTGTCCTGGCCCCGCCCCCACCGCCAGCTCACAAAGGAGGGGTGGGGCCGGGTGTGGTGGGGCCGGGTGGCCTCAGGAGATATGGCCCACGCACCCCCAGCACACAAAATTTGTGTCACCTAATGCCATCTCCTGTGAACGCGCAGTTGCGTTCATCGTCTCGTTGAGTCCTTTTGACTCGTCCGGCTTGGAACATCACGAGACGTTTTGGTTATTTTGGTTACACATGACCCCTCCTCTCATTTTGAGGGTCCAAAGCCCTCTTGTACAGCTGGAAGCCTCCACTGGAGTGCCCAAAGCCCTATATTCACGACCAAAGCTTCCTTTCTGGGGGTCACAGAGGAACCAAGAGGTAGGTTCCCCTCCTTTTCAGGGTCCAAAGCTTCCTTTTTAGTGATACAGAGAACAAACTGCTAATTGCTTAATGATTGTCTCTCTGTAACTTTGCGTACCAAAGACTAGTGTTTGTCAAAGATTAAGCCTGTCAGAGACTGGTACTTGGAGGATGTATGGCCCACCCACCCCCAGCACACAAAATTTGTGTCACCTAATGCCATCTCCTGTTAACATAACAGAAAAGGCCCAGAAGATAGTAAGGACAATAAAATAGAACTAAGACATAGTAATGTTTCATTTTTTTTGATAGAAAGTTGCTTCAAAAATATGATTAATTATATACATTCTTATATGCTGTACACACAATTACATATACAAAATGTACATAATAGCAAACACCCTTCTGTTACATTTTAAAGATGGTAGTTAAGAACATGAGCTAGAACTTACATCATATTTCATACCTGCTTTCATCCTGACTCTATCTACAAGGAATTGATAGACATGAGAGATGGAAAAGGCTAGCAGATCACTTAATTCATATCCCAGCCCACACAAAAGTCTTCTCCACAGTGCATTTTATTAGTGCATTGTTCTAGTACAGTTAGGTTTGCAGCACTTCCCTTTAGAGGTATTTGGCTGCTAACCTTATCTTCAGATTTTTTGCCCAGCATTCACTGTAACACTATTTCTAATTTATTTCTGTAACTCAGATCTCCTGAGTTATAGAAATCCTCCTCAAATCAAGCTAGGTTTCTTCAACTTTGTGTTGGGTTTTTTTTCATCTTGATTCCTTAGTTGCTTGTTTGCCATGTATGAAATAGTTCTAACTGCTAGTACTCTCTGTTCTGGGAGAAGGACACTCAAGCATGAAAGCTATAATCCAAGTGTTCTCTCCTTCCCATGCTACCAGCATCCTGTAAAGCTGGTATCAGCCAGCGAGGAAAAAAGTACCTTCCCTCCTCCTCAGGCAGTTACAGGGTGTGTGACTGCCAGCTGCTCCCTGGGACAAGTGGTGTCACATCTCAACAGGAACTGCCCAGTTACTGGGATTTTTCTGGTCCCAGTTCCATGAGGAATGTCCACCTGTCCACCCTCTCTCTAAGCAAGAGGTAGCATACCACAATCGAAACACAGGGAGTAGAGGCTGGCAACTCTGCCCTTTACTGATCACTTCCAAGAGACTGTCCTCCATTTCCTGACTGGAGGGATCAGGCACTCTTATCCTATGGACATGATGTTCAGGGAAGAAGAGAGAGTGAGAGCTGCCAAACCAGCAGAGTAACAGCAGCAGAAGGCCTATGAAAGAAGCTATGGCCTCCAAAACCAAACAGGCTATCCTGGAGAACTCTTTCCTGAGCTAAGAGAGAACATGGCTTCTTTCATTGCCTTTCCAACTTCCAGAGGTTAAAAATGAACTGCTTCTTTCCTGCAGACATCTTGAGAGCTGCAGTTTCATTGCCCTAAGAATGTTTTCTTCTTTCCAAGGTAACAGCATCCTTAAATATCTATTTTATTTCTTCTTTTTTGCTCACTTGACTCTGTGCTGGCCATAGTCTTCATCTCACTAAGAAATTTTTCTATTCTCTTTTCATACCTCTATATCTTTTTTGTATTAATAATATCCAATAGCTGTCTCTGATTGGTAAAGCAGTTTTCCATCAGCTGTCAAGGTGAAATCAAGGGGCTTAAGGTTCCTCTTACACATTCTTTTGGTATTACTTTAAATAATAACTTTTTATAACTAAGGGGAACTCTACTTATATTCTTCAGAAAAAGTTTACATTTTTTGAATTACTGCATAACATGCATATATTTAATAATATCTTAAAGCCAAAGATACTAATATGCCTTCATTTTTTTCTAGGTTGTGGGATTTTCATTTGTTTGAGAAAATGGTTCTCAGGCTTCTATTCTGCTTGCAGTATATATGTCCACTGTTGCTAGGCCCATTTAGATATTATGTCTTTTTTATTTTATACTTCTTCTTAATCTCCGTTGAGAATTTGAACTGATATGAAATACCTTCTGTCATTCCTTGTCTGAATTCCTGAGATCCTGTCCGCAACCCTGGTTGGGAGAGGCCACTGGTGAGCTTCTGATGAGATGAGACTCCATCTTAGAAGAAGTGGGCTTGAAGCACTCCTGCTGACCTTGTGGGGTGGGAGGTGAAAGAGTCAGACAGCTGTCACTTTGCTGAATTTGTGCATTAGCAGCTAGTGAATCATCATCCTGCTGGTCTTGTGTACTGAGAGGAACAGCTGAAGAGATGATGCCCTGAGAAGCAGCTGTTGAACCACTGTTGAGACAATTTATAACTAAGCTTGAGATACTAACATTAAATGTGCAATTACTACTGTTCTTAGTTTCCAACCAGCAGAGTTTATTAACTAGTTAACTAGTTTTCTTCACTGACATATTCCCCTTTTCCTTGTTTCACCTCAGCCTTATGAATCTGAGACGGTGACTTGTCTGTCTTTTTGGATTTGACTCCAAATTCTTTCTCTTGAATTGTAACTGTGTTCTGGGGAAAGGTGGAAGAGGTGGGCAAGGAAGGCAGAGCAGCAAGGAAGGAGATCAAAACTGCAGTATCACCAGTTTTAAAAGTTAGTAACTTGTGTGTAAGTTGTTACTAAAGGTACTGCACAACAGGTTTTTCTCTTGACCCCTCTCTGTACTTTATTGCTGGAAGGTGAACTGAAGGAGTAACAGTGAGACTATGAGCACTTTTAAATTCTCCTAGTTTTCTTACAAAGAAAACTCGTGTCATCTGAGTTAAAGGAATCACCACCATTATCTTGATTATTTTCAAGGTGCTTAAATGCTTTTACAGTGAGGAAATTCTGAACAGATGTAAAATGAATCCATTATAAATGCATTCTAATAAGCATCCATTCAAGAGAGACTATGCAGGCAATATCTGCATTGGTTTCAATGGATGTTGGACTGCATTTTACATAAGCATTTGTCAATAACAGACATAAAGATATCTTTAAGATAACAAGTTTAAATTTAAAAGTCTATAGGCAGTATTAAAAAACAACCCAGAATTGTTATAGTGCTAGCTCAAGATCCTCCCGTCAAGGCTTCAAGGAATATTGTATCTGTACACGAGAAGACTCAGGAATTAGCAAAATTTATGGATTCATCTGATGAAAAAAAAAAGATTTAAAATATGAAATATTTAAGATTTAATACTTTCAAAGAGACAGAGTTTGTGTTTCTATGCTGTTATTTTTACCACTTGTGTCAAGGACAAGGAAAAATACTACAGTGAATCAATGCACACTGTATGTTACAAATACAGAGGACCTTTGTTTTATGGAGCCTTCTCATCTCTAGAAGAAAAGCATTAACATAACAAATTGTATTTTAGTCAGGCTGGTGCATTTGTTTATTGTTTCCAGATGGGAAAACCTGTGTATATGGATTCTTCCAACAGATACTATCTAAGTATTTCTCAAGCAGTAATTCATAGACCACTGGTGGTCCATGGAGTACTACCAGGTGGCTTAGGAAGGAATTTTGGTAGCAAAGCACTGCTACTTTTCAAACAATTGTGTTGTAACATAGTCAAATATCTTGGGTTGGTTTTGTTTGTTTGTTTGTTATAAAGTGTCTTACAGTTGCAAATACAGATTTTAAAACATGCACGAGAGAAATGCACTAGGAAGAAGTAAAATATTACTTCAGTATGGAAAGTCTAAGTAAGGACAAATCTATTCTCCCTGTCTCACTGATTTTAATCTCTTATCCTGTTCCTTGTTAATCTTTTATCCTGTTCCTGAGGAGAGGCTGAGCGAGCTGGGACTCTTTAGCCTCAAGAAGGCTCAAGCAGATCTTATTTATGTGTATTAATATCTGATGGGAAGGTGTGAAGAAGATGCAGCCTGGTCTCTGTGGTGCCCTGTGACAGAACCAGAGGCAATGGGCAGAAACTGAAACACAGGAGGTGCCATCTGAACATCAGGAAACACTTTTTCACTGTGAGAGTGATCGAGCACTGGCACAGGTTGCCCAGAGAGGTGGTGGAGTCTCCATCCTTGGAGATACTCAACCGAACTGTACATGGCTCTGAGCAAGCTGGTCTAGGTGACCCTGCTTTGAGCAGTGGGGGTTGGACTAGCCAATCTACAGAGGTTCCTCCCAACATCAACTATTCTGTGATATGTGGTATTTATGGAGTACATATTTGGGTATTTGGGGTATATGTGGAAACAGTACTATGCAAATAGCGGACTCCACCAACAATAGGGATGAGTTCAACACTTTAGACTAGTCTTGTTCACAAGGTAAGAATGGCCATAATGAGCAAGATGTTATTTAATAATTCCTCTGCCCCAATAATTTAGACTCTTCTGGTGGTAAAAGATTGCTAATTTAGCTCTCCTACAGTACTTTTATCAGTAGGTACAAAAGAGGTGTGATTTTCCTTATCTTTACTTGCGGGTTAATTGAGGCACAACAGGTGTCATGAAAATGGAATTGACTGGGCCCTGGAGAGCCTACAGAGAATAATAAGAAAAGTAAATAATGCCAAAACTAAAATAGTCATATTGATCAAAGTAACTCCATGTGTTTACTTCTGTATTCTCTTCCTGTAATTTAATAGCCTTGTGCTGCTTTGTCTAGAATGCACAACTTCTTTTGTGCTGTAAAGTTAAGCTGGGCTGCTTCTCTACTACGTACTTTTTATACAAGGTTACGAAAATACTTACCTACTTGGCAATGCATATATAACATGTATCTTCATGGTAATTTTAAGATTGCTTTTAGATTTTGTTACCACAGGGTAAGATATGGAATTACACATTGCAGGCTACAATTTTTTTAAGACTTACCAAAAGCTATGCTTCTGAAAAGCACCTGAGTTAAGATCTTTGCTTAAAATCGGCTTCTTGGTGCAATTGTTCAGTTTTTGTCCCATCATTCGCCTAATTAAAGCATCATCTGTGTTTGGAAACAATTGTTTTGTGATTCCTGCAAAATAAAGAAACGATATATGAGGCCTCCAAATCAGGTAAACAACAGATGTGTGATCTAAAAATGCATTTCTTGCATCTTTGAAATTTCCAGCTACTTCAGCTTCAGCTCTAGTTACTTTGCTATCTCCACACACTACTTCACTGATTTTGCATGTGCCAGCTCTTGCTTTTCTCTGTGCCTTCCATATTGTTGTGCTTGCTCTTTGCAGACTCAAAGGGAATTCCAGGGCCACAAGGGCTTCCTGTAGTGAGTGATTTGTGTTTGCTCATCCTCTCTCCCTTTGTTCTCTTCTTGATCAGAGAGTCCTTTTCTTATTCTCATCAGTCCTTTTGCCTCTGAATCTTACAGTTTTTGTTCATTAATATTCATTTGCAGATGATGTCTCTTTCCCTAAAAATTTCCCTTCTGCTTTCCTTGACTAACCTTTTTGACTGCAATACTAACAGGACTCAACAACAGGAATGTGATTCCTGCTCCCCTCTTCTTCATCATCTTCCCTTCTCTTGATTTTTCACCCCTTTAATTCCATTTTGAAGTCTTACAGTTTCTATCTTCTTTAATCTGATCTACTAACTCATTTTCTACAGTCCTAGAACTCCCAGGCTTCCTTCTTATTTTTCTTTTTCTCTTGTATAACGTTGACACTTTTGTATTTGAATTCAGGAATGTTCCCATTTCCTTTAACAGATTTCTTTGACTTCTCTGACTTCTTTATAGGCTCCCCTTTATCACTGAATTCTCTGTGGCATGCTGTATTCAATGTCCTGATTATCTTCTCTGCTTTCCTTTTCAGTTTTGCCTAGACCCTTCTCTAGAATCCACCTTTACAAAAGTCACTAGTAGCTCATAGAATCACTTAGGTTGGAAAAGACCATTAAGATCATTGAGTCCAACCATTCTTCTCATCCCATGAAATCTTTTTAATTTTTCTCATACATCATTCTGAAATGGTCTCATCTTACCACCTCTAAATGTATTTTCACCATGTTAACACACTCTTCCTGTTTCTCTCTCTTGACTTTGGGCCTCTTTCTCCAGCTAGGTTCCTAAGGAAAAGAGATTTCTGCAACTGAGAACTTTTGAAACTGCTAGCCAACTTCAACAAAACTGGACCAAGGTACAGAAAATGGAGCTAAGCTGGGAAGGGAACTGAGAGAACTGGGGAAGTCCAAGGGAATGGCAATGGGGAAGGATTCTAGTACAGGAATTTAGGCTATGTTGTTGTTGTGGTTTAACCCCAGCCAGCAACTAAGCACCACGCAGCTGCTCACTCACTCCCCCTACCTCCAGTGGGATGGGGAGGAGAATTGGAAAAAAAGTAAAACTCATGGGTTGAGATAAGAACAATTTAATAACTAAAGTAAAATAAAATATAATATAATAAATAATAATAAAATATAATAATAATAAGTGTAATGAAAAGGAGTATTAAAAAAAAGAGAAAAATAAACCCCAAGAAATAGACAAGTGATGCACAATGCCGTTGCTCACCACCTGCTGACCAATGCCTGAGCAGTGATCTGCCCCTCCTGGCCAACTCCCCACAGTTTATAGACTGAGCATGACATTTGATTGGAATGATGGAATGATGGTGGAATATCCCTTTGGCTAGTTTGGGTCTGCTGTCCTGGCCATGCTCCCTCCCAGCTTCTTGTACACCTGCTTGTTGGCAGAACATGGGAAACCAAAAAATCCTTAACTTAGGATAAGCGCTACTTAGCAAGAACTAAAACATCAGTGTGTTATCAACATTATTCTTATACTAAATCCAAAACACACTGTACCAGCTACTAAGAAGACAATTAACTCTATCCCAGCCACAGCCAGGACAGCTGTTCAAGTATTAAGCTATAGGTGTGAATCCAATAAAAATCAGACTTAATGTGCTCACAAAATACTGCTTTCTTTAAAACTGCTACTTCCATCTGATATGATTCTCTTTCCTATGCACCAAACATCTTCTGCCTTAAACCTCAGCATAAAACAAATTTTGTTTGTTTCTCTGATCACTATTCTTGTCTTCTATACTTATTGTCTCATTTTGCCTCCAGCGCTATTTAAAATGTCAGAATTCATAACATTGATTAACTTAAGAATATAGCTGTCACAATTTTAAATTTGATCCAAGTGTGTCCTCTCTTTTTCCCTTATCCATTATCATCATGCTCCAAGTTTGACTGTTGTAGATTAACCTTTCAAAGGCTCACTGTGCCTGAGTAGCCACTTAAATAAAACCAACAAAATTCACAAAATAGAAATACTACTATTTAGCATTTCATTGACAGTATTTGTAACAGATGGTTTAAAAAAGCATGTAGCCAAAGAAGGAAATACAAAACAGCACATCACCTGAGTAGACCAGCTGTTAAGCATTACAGCCCCTCCCTCAGAGAAAGCCCTCTGTCAAGTCACTGCCACAGTGAGCAATGATAACAAGTCATCACCTATGATTTCCTGAACTTCATTCTGATTCATAGCTGGTTTTGCCGCTTTATCCTTTGAAGAGGAGGACTTTGCACCTGTCAGGCTGTGCGTAGCCATGTATTCATGTGTATAAAGTGCTTGCATCAAGTCATTTATAAACTTTTGAGGTTTGCTCTTGTTACAAAGTGCAATCTGCCACTTTTCGATCTTGAACTGGAAAACAAAATTGGTCATAAGCATAACTATTGACGTTCTCTAGAAATATTATATAGTATTACCTCTGAAATATATTTTAATTTTCTTTTTTTAAATCACAATTTCAAAAGTAATCTCTGAAAACTGTGTGCTTGAGATCAATGCTAAACTTGCATACCACTCAACATTTGGAACTATACACACGGGTTGATTTTTTTTCAGAAGCAAGTGCGGGGCAGACTAAGGACCCCATTCATCCTAGCAAACACTTCACTGTGCAATCCTTATTACTCACTAGTGGAGACAAGACCTGTTCAGACATATCTAAATCCTTCTGCTTGCACTCCATGCGGGCTGGCTGTGGTCCAGTTCTGGCCTGAATTTTGTACAGCCTTGGGAGCATGACAGTATGCCCAAGCTAATAGTCCTGCCTCTGAGCAGACATGCCTTAAGAACTGTGACATCTGGTCCTGGGTTGTAAGAGTGACTTCCACACACAGCAGTTGTACAGCCTGAGTATTTGAACTCTCCTAATGGGTAATTTTGAGCTACCTCTATTAAGTGAGGCTAGGTTGCTTAGAAAATTAGGTCTTTTTATTGTTTTGGAGATGTTAGGTCAAATTTTGTGTATTGCAATATTCAGTCAAAACATCATACCTTGATAATTCTTAACATATTTCTTTGGGTTTTAGGACCCCATGACAACACACGAGAATGGCTTCCACTGACCGGCATGACTCAGTGCATAAGCATGTATATGTAAATTGTGAACGCAGAAGCTGAAATATTCTTCTGGTTGTGTCTTTACATTTTTCATGTACAGCTTCTGTGCCTCAGATTTCTCAGTTGCGCTCTGTCATAATTACAGACAATGGGGAACATCTTTACTCAGTATCTCTATATATGTATTTCTACTTAACTGCTGGCCAGTGTCTGGAACAAGAGCAGAAACATACCATTCTCCATTTACTTATTAACAGTTTAAACAGACTGATGGTATTTTTCTAAGATGACCTCTGAAATACTACCATTCCCCTTTGGCATCCAAAACATTAGGCTGGAAGTTATTCCTGGACCTCAGTATTTTCTTCATGTATCTACATTCTGCCCTTAGTCATAGAGGTGCAAAGCCACCAAAATTAAAGCAAGTTTGAGAGTGTACCAGCACACTAAATTAAGTCTAGTGTTTGTCATGAAAAGAGCCTTCTGCACAAGTCACATCATCAGCTGAATGATGATAAAATGATTTTTACTGATGCTTATTTTTTATATTCGTTACACTATAACAGTAAAGATTGTATTGTATAAAGTTTTAATTTTTATGCCTAAAATTGCCTGTTAACTGACCTGTTTTTCGGTCTGTTGCTCCTCATCTTCCACATTCAAAGTTATTGGTGAGCTAGAGTTACTATGCATAACTGCATATGAATCTGCTATTGGATTGTTAGATGCTTTCCAAACAGCATGTGAGTGCAGACTGGACGTAGATGATGTCACTCCCCCTTTGAGCAGTGCTTCAGCCATCCCTACCAGTTCCTCAAAATGGGTGACTGCCTGCGGCAACACTGAAATCAAATGGAAAGTGAGGGGTAAAATAATAATTAAAGCTTTCAGACTCTAATTACATAAGCATGTATATTTTTTCAATTAGATTTGTGTCATGATGCAAAAGAGTCAAAGTAGTCAGCAAAGATACTTTAACATACTTTTTTCCTATTCTCTCAGATGTTTTCCTGCCATTCTGCTGTCCCCACCCATGAAGATCTGGGCTCTGTTTCTAGAATAGGATAGATCAGTTCTCTGCAAGACTAAGAGGAACCATTAGTTTACATCAATCATGGCACTATACAGGCTATTTCTCTTTTTTGTTTTTGCAGTCTCAAAATCTCTACAAGTCTGTAAAGCTATCGAATATGGTCTAAGTAATGTTATGTCTGATTTTTTTTTTTTGCTCCAAAGAAGTTACATAGACTGCATAGACTTTTTTCCTCTTTTTCAATCTGTATTATACAGAGTATCTTTTAAATACCCTTTTCTCCAAGTAATATTTATTTTCAAATATAAACTTTTATTGAGTCCATTAAGAAGAATCAATTCAGAGCAAAAAGATGCAAGGGATGAAGAATCAGCAAGATACAGAGTCACTAAATTATAGAAAATATTGTAAAAGACTAATAAAAGTGCTTAAGATGCAAGGCAAATGGACCTAAATGTGTAAAGAAATTTTGTCAGACACTAAGTAAATGTTTAAAAATAATATTCAAAATGGTGGAGATGAATGATTCAAACCAAGATGAATAACATGGAATGGAATCAGGTGGGCAATTAAACTGATAAGCACTTGCAAAATCATACGACAATAAAAAAAATAAAGAGATATGAGGCTGTTGTCCTGGTTTCAGATGGGATAGAGTTAATTTTCTTCTTAGCAGCTGGTACAGTGTGTTTTGGATTTCATGTGAGAATAATGTTAATCACAGACTGATGTTTTAGTTGTTGCTAAGTAACACTTATCCTAAGTTTAGGATTTTTCAACTTCCCATATTCTGCAAGCGAGGAGGTCCACAAGAAGCTGGGAGGGAGAAAAGCCAGGACAGCTGACTTGAACTAGCTAAAGGGATATTCCATATCATAGAACGTCATGCTCAGTCTGTAAACTGGGGGGAGCTGGCCAGGAGGCACAGATCACTGCTCAGGCATCAATGGTGGTCAGCAATTGCATTGTGCATCACTTGACTTTTTCTTGGTTTTTTTGGTGGTTTTTTTTTTAAATTATTATTTTATTTTACTCTTTTTCATTACAATTATTATTATTATTACTATATTTTATTATTGTTGTTGTTGTTAGTATTACATTTTATTTTATTTTAGTTATTAAATGGTTCTTATCTCAACCCAGGACTTTTACTTTTTTTTTTTTCTTATTCTCCTCCCCATCCCACTGCAAGGAGGGGAGTGAGCAAGCGGCTGTGTGGTGCCTAGTTCCCAACTGGGCTTAAACCATTACAGTCCTTTTCTGGCACCCGGCATGGGGCCCGAAGGGTTGAGATAATGACAGATCTAACCAGAGCGTGTTAAAACAAATTTGTTATAAGCATTCATTATATTAGTTTAATAGTTGCTAGTCACAATGTTGATTTATTGCCTTTTAGAGTCGTAGTGCTCATTCTTAAGAGTTGTGTTATGTACCACCTCACTTGCCATATACAGTCCCTGTGCTACTGCTTATCACCCATAAGGTGAAGTGGATCAAGGTTTTTGCTTTGCTGTACTATGTAACACTGATAAAATTATCAGTCATGGGACTAATCCGGTATTTGTACTCAGCATTGTCGTCACCTCTGTACTTCAGGAGCCATCTAGTGGAAATTGTTAATAATTACACTTTTTACCTTTTCTCAGGGAGCCAATCTACAGGGGAGACATCTTCGCACATCTTCCCCTTCTCTGCCAAGCTAACTACAATAGCATTTGAGAATTTTGCAAATTTTTAATATCCTTGGGATGTTGAAACCAGCATGGTCCTATTGCTAGGAACCAGCATGTTCCTGAATGTGGTTCAGGTCCTGTTTAGGGTTAAACAACTGTTTAGAAATACCACCCAGAGATCAACCCCCATGACAGGTACTGCGGCTACTCAGACGCTGGTGGCAGACACTGTGGCTACTCAAACCCCGGTGACGGGTGATGCAGCTGAAACAGAGAATCAACCAGTACCAGTATCAGTTGCCCCTATACAGAAGAAGAAATATAAAAAAATCAGTTCACATAGTGAGGGGATGAAGATGAACCAGAGTCATCACAAGAACAGGAGGAAGAGGCAGAACCAGAGGTAATCACCTGATCTCTATCCCTGAGTGAGCTGCAGGATATGCGAAAAGATTTTAGCCATCGTCAAGGCGAGCACATTATCATCTGGCTGCTCTGATGCTGGGATAACGGAGCCAGTGGCTTGGAATTAGAGGGTAGGGAAGCCAAGCAGCTGGGATCCCTTTCCAGGGAAGGGGGCATTGACAAAGCTATTGGAAAAAAGACACAAGCCCTCAGCTTCTGAAGGCAACTTCTGTCAGGCATGAGGGAAATGTATCCCTTCAAGGAAGATGTTGTAGATCATCCAGGCAAGTGGATTACCATGGAGAAAAATATCCAGTACCTGAGGGAATTAGCTGTGTGGGAGATGGCTTATGACCCAGACGAGACACAGCTACCCACAGATCCAGATGAAGTCCACTGCACGCAATCCACGTGGCGAAGTTTACACAGAGCACACACCATCGTCATATACCAACTGATTTGGCAGTAATGGACTGGAAAGATGAAGAGGGACCAACAACGGATGAATTGGCTGGATGACTCTGGCAGTATGAAGAAAGTGTCTCTTCCTCCCTCATCTCTGCTGTGGAGAAACTGCCAGACATATTAGCCAAAAAACTGTCCCAAGAGTTCCAGCAATGTGAGGATAAGTTCTGCCTCCCACCTGTACGGACCAGTATCTCACCTATCAGGAATAAGTGTCACTCTGCTCAAGAGAGAGGAGATAGAAGGTACACACCACAGGGTACCCTGTGGTCTTACCTGCAAGAACACAGAGAGGATTTGATGAAGTGGGATGGAAAACTTACCTTGGTCCTAGATGCATGGGTATGTGAATTGCAAGGAAAAACAATCACAGATGACGGTTCTTCCAGGAAAATTGCTGCTCCAGTCTCCAGTGGGCAGTGTGAGCAGTGTGCTAGACAGAGTGAAAGGGCTGATCTTACTCCTGATACTATGAGAAGGAACTCTAATCTATTTTTACAAAAGGTTAGTGGAGAATCCTATGACCAAGACTAAAAGGGCCCCGCTTCCAGCCAAGTGGAGGAGAGGGACAACTGGGTTTACTGGACTGTGTGGATCTGATGGCCTGGCACATCAGACCCACAGGAGTATAAGGCTCTAGACGACACTGGTGCACAGTGTACCCTAATACCATCAAGTTATAAAGGGGTAGAACCCATCTGTATTTCTGGTGTGACATGGGAATCCTAACAGCTAACTGTGTTGGAGGCTGAAATAAGCCTAACTGGGAATGAGTGGTAAAAACACCCCATTGTGACTGGCCCAGAGGCCCCGTGCATCCTTGGCATAGATTATCTCAAGACAGAGTATTTTGGGGACCCAAAAGGTATAGCTGCCTTGGAGACGGAGGAAATTGAACAGCTGTCCACCTTGTCCAGTCTCTCAGAGGAGCCTTCTGTTGTGGGGTTGCTGAGGGTTGAAGAACAAGTGCCAATCGCTATCACAGTAGTGCATCGGCAGCAATATCGCACCAACCAAGACTCCCTGATCCTCATCCACAGGCTGATTTGTCAACTGGAGAGCCAAGGGGTGATAAGTAGGACTCATTCACCTTTTAACTGCCCCATATGGCCAGTGTGAAAGTCTAACAGAGAGTGGAGACTAACAGTTGACTATTGTGGCCTGAATGAAGTTACGCCACCACTGAGTGCTGTCGTGCCGGACATGTTAGAACTTCAATATGAATTGGAGTCAAAGGCAACCAAGTGGTACATCACAATTGATACTGCTAATGCGTTTTTCTCAATCCCTTTGGCAGCAGAGTGCTGGCCACAGTTTGCTTTTACTTGGAGGGGTGTCCAGTACACCTGGAATCGACTGCCCCAAGGGTGGAAACACAGACCCACCATTTGCCATGGACTAATCCAGAATGCAGTGGAAAAGGGTGAAGCTCTGGAACACCTACAATACATTGATGACATCATCATATGGGGCAACACAGCAGAAGTTTTTGAGAAAGGGAAGAAAATAATCCAAATTCTTCTGAAAGCTGTTCTGCCATAAAACAAAGTAAGGTCAAGGGACCTGCACAGGAGATCCAGTTTTTAGGAACAAAATGGCAAGATGGACGTTGTCACATCCCAATGGATGTGGTTAACTAAATAGCAGCTATGTCCCCACCGACTAGTAAAAAGGAAATGCAAGCTTTCTTAGGCATTGTGGGTTTTTGGAGAATGCATATTCCAGATTAGAGTCTGATTGTAAGCCCTCTCTATCAAGTGACTCTTAAGAAGAATGATTTTAAATGGGGCCCTGAACAACAACAAGCCTGTGGACAAATTAAACAGGTCTGCATTATTCCTGCCTCAGGCAAAGGCAAACCCATTTGTGGGAATGCTTTTTGCTCAAGGACCTGGGTAGACTCGGTGGGTGATGCGGAAGGATGGGGAAATCTGATGTGTGCCACAAGGCAATTTGATTTTGGTGAGAATAGCCAATAGATTAAATTGTGTAATCTTGATTGCTATATAATCCTGCCACTGTATGTCATCATTATTATAATTGTTACACGCTACATCAATGGTATTACAGTAAGAATCACTCAGATTAAGGAAGAATGAACTTTGATAAAACCGAGCGAAGCACAGTGATGATAGAACTGGGACTGACTTCAGCATGCAACAATCCAACACTACACATCATCCTCCTGCTGTGCCCAATGTCACCCACCCGCCACACCACACCAGTGCCCGATCCTGTTCTGCCGACTGAGAGGACTTTACACCATCCCTCCTGCCCAGACAGACTGTTATGACGGATGAAGCCCAAAGCCATAGACTGAATGAACTCAATGGACATTTGAAAGAGATGGCCTATAGACTGGGGGAATGATAAGTGTGTGTATACATTAAAAGACAGGAAAAGTGGTGGTGATTAAATGGTAATGTATTGGGAAGCATGGGATCTGGGCATGATGTAAATGGTATAGAATAAGGGTGGATATTGTCCTGGTTTCGGCTGTGATAGAGTTAATTTTCTTCTTAGTAGCTGGTACGGTGTGTTTTGGATTTAGTATAAGAATAATGTTGATAACACACTGATGTTTTAGTTGTTGCTAAGTAGCGCTTATCCTAAGTTAAGGATTTTTTGGTTTCCCATGTTCTGCCAACAAGCAGGTGTACACGAAGCTGGGAGGGAGCAGGGCCAGGACACTGGACCCAAACTAGCCAAAGGGATATTCCATACCATAGAATGTCATGCTCAGTCTATAAAGTGGGGGGAGTTGGCCAGGAGGTGGCAGATCACTGCTTGGGCATTGGTCAGCGGGTGGTGAGCAACTGCATTGTGCAACACTTGTCTTTTTCTTGGGTTTTATTTTATTTTATTATTTTTCATGAGTATTATTATTATAGTATTTTATTATTCTTATTGCTAGTATTACATTTTATTTTACTTTAGTTATTAAATCATTCTAATGTCAACCCACGAGTTTTATTTTTTTTTTCCTGATTCTCCTCCCCATCCCACTGTGAGGTGAGGGAGTAAGTAAGTGGCTATGTGGTGCCTAGTTGCTGTTTGGGCTTAAACCACAACAGCTGTCTAGGGATGGTATGATGTAGCTGGCAAGGGAAGGAGCAAATCCTCTTTAAACCTTATTCATTCACTAATCTTTTAAAATTTTGGATTCGGTCTTGGCTGCATCAGAGTAATGGACAGGGACAAGTAAGAGGGGCTTCAGAGATGATCGCAAAATGATGAAGGATTCATTTATAAAACAAGAAAATGGTTCACCTCTGAAAGGATTAAATTTGCTGCACCTGGAACTAACTCAGATTATCAATATTGAGGAATTACCAAAGTAATTAGAAATGAAATCATTCCAGAATAAATGACATTTCAGTAGATCAAGAGAGACTGCTAATAAATAAGGTTAGTTAGACTGGTCAGTATTTGAGTTTAGACGATGGTTATACACAGCATACAGAAAGGTTCTCTTGGGAACAACTGACAGGATTTAGACAGATTTTTCTATTTCTAATTCTACAATTGCTTGACCTCCATGTAAGACAGTTTTTTCTAAGTGGTGATGGAATTAAATGTTGCCATGTATCAAAGACTTTGGTGCTAATGGTAGGCCTTGATCATGTCAGGTGCTTAGGCATTCATAATACCCATCCAAATGGGCTCTTATAAATCAAGCTTTTCATGACCTTCAGTCTTTCCTCTTCATCAAAATACTTCCCCTGACTTTACCTTGAAGCATCACCAGGGACTGCCTTAGGCGGCAGTTTTCTCTCATGGTGTCTTTCAGCTTCCTCTTGAGACTTTTTATTTTGGCACACAGTTCTACCTTGGATAGTTGAAATAAAGGCTCTTCATCATCACTGCTACTTTCACTGTACAGAAAGTTGCTTCCTGAATACGGTTCTCTCTGGGAAAAAAAACCAAACCGTGCTATCTAGAGCAACAACAACATAAAATTAAAGCATTAAAACTAACATGAAAATATCTGGCTAAATCAGAATATTCTCTTTGTACACAGAATGTATAAACAGTCAGTGCATTTTAATAATAGCTGTTACTATTCCTATTGAAGTTAAAAATGAAATGTCAGTGTAACACGTAACTGTTAGGTACTTCTCTCTGTTCTCCATTCACCAATTTTCTAAGGTAATGTCTTTTAGAACTGTTAACTTCACTAAAAAAAAAGTCATATGCTCCCCTAAACACATACATTTCAGTTTGCTTTTACTTAATACATTAAAACTGCTGAAGATGAGATGTTTACCTGTTTGTTAATTAAAGATGTTTCAAGTTGACTCAGGATGTTGGCAGGAGCAGATGCCTGCAATGATTTATTTCTTTTTATATGCTTCATCATCTTCCCCTGTAAACAAGAGCATAATAGTCCCTTTGCATTCCTATAAAGCCTTTCATTACAGTATCTCATAGTACACCATAAACTTTTATTCACTGTGCGCTTGACATTCTTGGTTAGTATTTTTGCAAAATATGTTTGTAACTTTTTGTTAAGATTTATGTTTTCTTTCCCTACATTTTGTCACTACAGATCTCAGCACAATGCAAAGCTCAGAAAACCTGGTTCCTTCCCTTTCTGAGGCAGTGGTCAGATTTCTGTCTTATGGGAGAAAATGTAATGTAGCTACAGAGCATCCAAGTCTTGAATAACACTTTTATCTTTAAATAGCAAAGGACAAAATCTATTGGCCTAATTATTCTGACAGGTTATTGTGCTGAGGTACCATGTGAAGAATAGTAAAGGTATTCCTACCTTTCCTATACATATTTTGTGTATTATAGCGTGAAGAATCAATAGTTACAGTCTGTTTCATTCCATTTTGGGCCTACCAATATCAGGCATGTAAAGAGAGAAACTCACCTGTTCTTTATCCAGGTCACTGTCCTCACTTTCTGAGAATATCATTTCTATCCTCTTCCTCTTGCCTTTTCCAAGGACTTGTATTTTTGTAATTTCATCTGCTCGTAATATCTTTTGCATCATTTGCACCAGCTCTTGGGGGTCGTCTTGAAGTGATGGAAAAAAAAGGCCAAAGCACAGAAAAACAGGTAGCAATACCTTAAAACTAGATTAAAATTTCATATCAGACAAATTCTCTGGAACTGCACTCACCACTCATGTACACAATTTTCACCAGGTGTTTTTCTGTCTTTCTTTTTCCCACAGGCCAGTTTACTAGCACGTGCTCATTTGGTTTCAGAAGTCTTTCTAGTTCATTGTCATCACTGGGAAGGTCCTGTATCCATGAAGTCTCTCCAATTTGCAGTGAATTATCATTTACAAAATCAAACAGTGTGAATTTTTTCATTTTTAAGTGGTTGTCTTGCCACACAGACACTGCCTGCAGGACTTCATAGGAAAAATAGCTGTTACTGTGTCATGCCACAGGAATGTTACAAGAATACTTCAAAAAGCCCCAAACAACCCTTCTATTCCTGGATATTGGTAATTACCTTGCATGAAATATCCTGGACAAGGAGGTGAAAACTAGCCAAGCAGCATGTTATATGTCCCCTGAAAGATGGGAGATGGTCTGCTCAATACATGCACATCAGACAGTTGCCTCCAAAACTATGCACAGAAAACAGCTTTCACTCACAGAGCCCTTGCTTCCATATTACTACCACGCCTAATCTATCTCCTGGCTGGGATGTCTATTACTACTACATTTGCCCCAACAAATGTTTTCAGTCCAGCATCTGACTAAAAGATACAGGTGCGATAAAAACTTTCCCTAGAACAAAAGAAAGTACTAGCGATACATGCTATTAAGAGGGATGTATGACTTCCAGGGCTGTATTAATCATCTCACAGGCAGCAAGATGTACAATTGCAGCCACTAAAAACCAACCCAGAACAACCCAGGACAACTGACTAAGTGAGGGATGATACATTCTGGCAGTGGAAAACTTGACGTACAAAAGAAATGACAGGCTGAGGACTGGAAGAGAGCTGGGCTGCTTCATGAAGAATAACAGCAACAAGGAGAATACAAACCCAAGTATATAGCTAAATCCTTTGCTTACATAAAACAATATTTTTAAAGCAAAAGACCATTTCTGGGCTTTTTAAAGCACTGAAGTTCTACACTGGGAGAAGGAAACAAGTCAGACTTTGTGTTTTATTTTTCTAATTAAGCTGATATGCCTTATATGGAAGTGTGAAACGTAACATACATTATTAAACTCTACTGGAAATGTAACCAGTTCATTTAAGTGTTTCCATTATACTCAGAGAAAATATTTTCTACTTTAAAATTATTAAATCAGATAAACCCAATAAATAGAAAATCTGGTTTTGTCAAACCTTGATCTTCTTTCCAAAACACATATATGGCTTAGCTTGTCAGTTCATAGAGCTAAAGTACTTTTACAGAGCTGAAAACTCATGAATTTCCAGATGTGACAGCGTGATTTGTGATTTACTTGGCCTCAGTCAGTCAGAAGCAAATCTAGTGCTTCATGCAGAGGTTGTCAAAAAGGTAACTCAGAGGTAGGAAAGGAGAATTACATGGGGCGATTATGTCAAAGTGAGAAAATCTGGCTGCGGTGCTCCAAGAAGCAACATCAATTCGTTTGCAGAAGCCCAGCTCACAATTATTCACTATGTCTGTGCAACACCTCAACAGAGCTGGCTTTTCACACAGGGGTGAACTTGTTAATTTGTGAAAAACAGCTGTGCTCTTGTCAACGAATTTAGTAATACAATGAGGCAAGCAGCGTAAGAAATCACAATTAAAAAGAGTATTAAATCATGCTTTTACGCGGAATGTGTTGACTGTGATAGCAGTAGGATTGTTAAGTACTGCCCTGCTGAAGGAGACTGTATTTTCAAGAATTCACATTAATTTTCTTTAAAGAGAGTTAGAAAGACCAGGAAACATCCATGCCATGCAAATTCTGGAGAGGAAGCAGCCTGACTATCTATGCTTGACATGAATCACTGGAGGCCTCATTCTGCCACCAATCCATGCCGAGTGGATTCTCATACCAGAGACAGGGATCGTTCAAATGAATAAATATTGAGACAAAGCAGAACCCAAAGGAAGAAAAGTTTCAGCACTGACCTCACTAGGGATAGGTGAGATCCAAAATGAAATGGGATGTTTGTGCGAACAACAATGTACCAGATGTAAAACAGCTGGTGTATGCAATCAGATTGGGCATCAGTATTCTTCCTTCTTTTTCAAAAGAAGTTAGCTTAACATTTCTCATCTGGCATGAAGATGTTAACTTCTACCTCTGATCAACCCAGCACAGCAATCCCCATCACCCAGTTCTTCAATTCTCAAATGAAATACTTTGAGCTTTTCCCTCCTTGGCAGTTGTGAGCTACGTCATTACCTTCCTAAAAGCCCACATAAGATCAACAGAATTGCAGCAAAGTTAGAGCTGCCAGTATGCTAAGACTAATAGCTGATTGACTGACTTCTATATTTTTTTTAACGTTTCCCCATAGTCCTCTAACAGTCTGTATGTTGTCTCTCATTTTATATTGAGACAGATATTCTCCGAGCCATGGGACAGCCTTGTGGTCTGCGTTTGTACAGGGTTTGCAAGCCAGCCCAGGATTTCCAGGGACACTCTGAATACACAGGCTGTTCATAGCATGGAGGGTAAGTGATGATTTCCCACGGCACTGGGGCTATTCAAATACACACTATGCTGTCCGAGCACAGCAGTAGCAAGTCCAACAGCTTTTGGAAGGTATTAGACTTGCATCCATGTTATACAGCTTAATGAAGTCAATGGACATGTGGACTTACGGATGTCTGGAGCCCACAATAACAGCCTGGTGCCACTAGTAGACACTGTGAAGGCCACAGCCAGCAAAACCCCTTGCACAGTCTTTACAGCAGACAAACACCTGGATCCACAAAAATCCATGCAGCCGCTCAAAGCTAGGGACAATTTCTACCATGGTCATGGCAGGACTTGGAGCTCAGCAATTTATCTACATCATCTATAAAGATCTTTTGAGCTGTCAAGATTCTTGCCTGTGAGGCAATGAGGAAATGGAACAGTAAAACACTTACTGGAAGAGAAGTCCTGCATTGTTTTCTCACCCTGTTCTCCTACTGGAGTCAATGTAAACCCTGCCTGAGTCAAGACTGCTGCAGATGCCTCCCTCCAAAATGTTTTATGTGCCAAAACAGATCAAAGGCAAAGTATACTGTATCATCAGGAAAAAAAAAATAATCTTGGGAAGTGGGATTAATCTTACCAAACTTTTACTGCCTTAAAAATGAGAGGTTGTCTAGCCACATTTGGCTTAGTCACCGCTGAAAGACAGGTGATTCATCTCACCCTAAGACACATAGCTAAAAGGCAGCAGATGACTTACTGTCTGGGAGAGCCTATTTCTCTCCACGGACTATTCAGTGACTATACAGGTGTAGGTATGTCTCCTGATTCTATCAGCTGGCTTGATCCAACCCATCCTGTATTAGCTTTTTCTATTTTTTAATAGATTTTGAATAGTAGGATAGATTCCAGTAGACCTTCTGCTATAGGGAGCCAAAAGGATGGAGTATGAAGCCTGCTGAAGTGTATCTGGTTCTCTGTTTTAAATCTAACACAGTTCTGCAAGTCATCAAGTAAGATTTCTGACACTGAGTGCTTTGTTCAGTGGTTTAATTGGAAGATATATAATCGTTCACAGACATTATCCTGTGTGGAGCTACTAACCACAAAGACAGAATTATATGACCTTTGAAAGCCACTTATGTTTTGCAAGTTACTTAATTCTGCTATATTCTCCATTTGAAAACACTAGCTACTTATTTGAGAAGTACTGAAATGCAATTTTATGATTTTTCACTGTTCTAAGACATAAGGCTGTCTTTACATTTTCTAAAAGCAGGTAATTTGTAGAAGGGGATAAAAAAAACCCAGGAAGGAGCCATTTAATTTTAAAGCTCTGCCGAGGAAACATTAATTGGACTCTTAATTTTTACAAACATGTTAACACCTCACATTCTGCACAGATGCTACAAATTCTGCACACAGAATATTGTTACTAAGCAACCCCAAAAGCTAGAACAACAACAAAAAAAACCCCAAACCACAGAAGTCATTTAAAGACATATCTCACCCTTTGACTGACGTAGTCTGTTCCATTCAGCCAGTGAGCTGGCAGATGGCATGCTGAGATCATTATTTCTCTTTCCTTTCAGTAAACGCAGTGTAAAGTATTACAAATTTACAACATGAGATTGTAGGCCCACTCAATGGGTCTGATTCTGCCAGCTTAAAACAGGGCTTTGCCACTTATTTCAGCAAAACAAGAACCTGTGCAAACCACAGCCGTGCAACACAGATCCATAATAAAGTACTAACATGTCATATTATCTACCCTCTACGTTCAGCCTTTAATAATCCCAGTTTTCCTTTGAAAAAAATACCAAAAAACAACTTTTACTGGGCTAGAAATTCATCTACCTCACTCAAAACTATTTATTTCCAATTCAGCATAATGAGTGGTAGTTGCAGATTTGGTTTGTGTTACTTAGACTGTGGCATTTTACATTGAACTTGTCAGGACATTAAATACAATGGTGGTGTAAAACTCTTGGGCTGCACTGAAGTCTCAAAATTCCCAGTTCTTTGTAGCAAGTGTATGATGGAAAACATGACCATATTTAAGTATGTTACATGCCCTGTTGTGGGTTCATATCTTATTCCCCTGAAACCAGTGGAAGATTTACTAATGGTTTCAGTGGAATTAGGCACTGCTAGAAGAATGCAGAAGTGTTGTTAGTGCTCGGAAGTTTTACAGTGTGATATCTTAGTCATTTTATGGGAAAATATGACTTAAAAACACATATCTGCAGCTCTCAGCTGAGAAATACAAAGTACAGATTTTCCACAATCATCAGTATTGCTCTGTTCCAAATTCAGCTGGATATCTGGGAGGGCATCTATAACTTTTCAGACTATAAATGCACAGAAATGATCCCACTTGACTTCCACAGGAAGGATAGAACTACATGATTTTTATTACCGATTCAACAGCTCACTTCCTGACTGTAGATTGCTGTCCTGGTGTGACTAGCTATGAAATAATCTGAGATACTTTTCTAAGAACTTATGTTATTCATGGTAAAGCAACACCTTCTGGCCTTATTTACACACATTTCTCATTGACTTCAAAGCCTCAGCAGCATTTACAATCCACAGGGTGAGATGCAGAATTTGGCCCATACCTTGTCCCACATATTAAAATCCATTTGAGTGGCTCAATGAATTAATGAAGCCATTTTATTTTTCACAGTAGTGCCCTCCATGCAACCTAGCTGCATGGCAAGTTTTAGCAAGTTTTAGCAACCTAGAAGTTCTATAAAGTAATATTAATACCTAAATATGCCAAAGCCCTTTGTAGGACTGTGGCTTAAATCAAAAGCTTGAAGAAGTTTATTAGAAAACCTCTGATTTTTGCATCAAACCATTAATTGTATTTATAACACTGAATGATAGAAAAGGATGAATAGTTAATTTATTAAGCAGGTATATTTAGTAAGTCTAGAAGTCCTAAACTTTTGTTCAACTAACAGTGAAACATGGCATTCATTTCAATAAATTTTAAGATAGCAACCCAGCATCATTATTGGGCTTTCAGTGCAGGATTCGGTTCTAGGTTAAGATGTTTACATTTAGGTGTCACTGGTGCACCAGGTATCTAAGTTATCACTGTAATCACTGTAGAACTAGGGATCAATTTGTCTTCCTAAACGTAGGTGTCTAGCACCACTGTCTTCTGGTATTCTGCTTGGCCTTCAGCTGCTACTCCAGAAGTGCAAATCTCCCATAGGTCTTTTATCACACGGGCCATCCCTTTGGAGATGTCTCAGCCTTTAGCAACTCCAACAGTTGTAAGAGTCAAGTCCCTATCAAACACAATTAAAGCTCCCTAGAGAGCAATTCAGCTTATTTCAAATGCTCTAGGGCTCAATTCCATTGCCTAAAAATAAATGCATGGTGCAATCTTAGATACCATAAATTATTATGCCTGACCTCCAACTGCCTCTTCTGATAGACACATATCTCACATAGGGCCTAAACCCTCTTCCAGGCTCACGAGGGTCATTACTAACTCCAGGCACCTCAAATGGCACTAAACACATATATTCAAGAAGCCCAAATGATTGAACAGAGTTTAAATAGGAGCTTAGATACCTCACGTGCCTATAAACCACATACATTTATTTATCTGTATTTTAATACTACATTCAGTAAAAGATTCCCATAAAGATAACAATATGCCAAATAACAAGACGCAGGAAGTTATCTTAATTCTACATCACAGATTAGTACCTTTATTAAATAGCTATTTCACAGCTGACAGATGGAAAACTAATACCCACTTTGATTTGCTTGTTCACAAATGCCATGCTCAACAAAATGTATTAATATACAGACCAACAAAAATCAGTTTATTTTTGAACTGGATGAGATACCCAAGCTACAGGAATTTGCATAGTCACATGAAAGCTCTTTCCATGCAGGTTAATATATCCAAATTCTTAGAAGCAGCAAGTAGCCTGGGAGGAGAAACAAGTCAGCATGGCTCTGTAGAGTCCAACACTTGGCCGTACTCATTCTGACCTGGCTTGGGTAATTCAACACAACACATCTTAACAGCTCCTAAATTATAAAGGTTAAAGACCAGCGATATATTCACTTATTTTGTCTAAAGATGTTTATGGGAAGACAACATCATTAGGGAAAGTTTGACCACATACAAATCTGTGCTGAGATGCAAAAACTGTGTACTTGCTCTACGTAACAGCCCAAGCAGTCAAATACCCTTTTCCTAAAAGTCTGAAAAAATACCAGACATCCTTTCCATATGCAACTAATGTATTTTCAAATTGGACTTGTTAAACCAAACACACTGATAACCTGTTGTGAGAGTTCATAAGAGGATGCATTTTACTCTTTTTATAAATTGGCATAAGCTATCTTATATCTTTTGATAAGCTGTGCTGCCCCAAACATTACTATTGGTGACATTCTCTCTTCAACTCTGAGAGCACAGAACTGAAATTGCAGCTAAGAAATTCCAGGCTTGAGCTCTGGTCAGTATTTAATAATCTAGCGGCATCTTAACTATCTCTACTCATATGTCTTTATTGGTTGTCATAGGTGAGCGATGATAGATTAGAAGTCATGCCTGGTTAATACTCAAAGTGCCTGCTCTTTTACTCTAAAGCTCTTCCTCAGTTGCTTGCTCTGTTTTTGCAGCATGTTGCTAGGAGGGAATGGACTTGATGAACTCCAGTTTAAAAAAAAAAATCTGTGTTAATATTAAAGGTCACAAGCTAGAACAAGAAACATACACATTGTCCTCTTACTCCAGGAAATATTACTACAACTAAGAGTAGTCCTGTGCGCACTTAGGAGAAAAGAAAGAAAGGCATCTTCCCTGCAAGGATGACAACCTCAAACCTTATTAGAGCTATTTTTTCCACTCCTGTAAAATTAAATGTCTTTTTAGTGTTTGTAGTTCAACCTAACTTTATAAAATAATGTAAGAGCTGAATGACTAGTGTTGTATACCATTCTGAAACAATCCTTAAACAACTTCCAATTATACACATAAAATACTAATGAAGTCCAATTTCCTCTGGGATGCAAGGCCACATTCAGATTGAGAACTGCCACATTAAACACTGCCAAAAATGAATACAGAGCAACTTTTAACCAAGGATAAAGGGGCATGCCACTGCTGTAATAAAATTAAAAAAAAAAAAAAAAAAAAAAAAGCCTTAGGAGCTTTAGCAGTATATTTCCATTTAGGCTCCAGATCAGCCTCTCCATCTGCAAAGTCAATTTATGCCCACAGAATTCGTGCCAGTATTTTTCCAGCAACACTGTAAGCCATGAGTGCACAACTACATGGCTCATATTCCATTCAATTTACATTCAGCCTAATAAACAGAAGGAATCAAAACATGCAAGCTGTGTGAGTTGATGAACCTGCAAAATAAGGACAATTAACTCTACATATATAAAGCAGGCAGGAATTTGGTTTTACATAGTCACCTAAGACACCTGCAGGTGGCAAAATGTTCCAGTCATGGAGGTGTCTAGTCTGTAGCACTGGAATCACACAGTTTGGTCTTGGGTAAACCATACAACCTTTACAATTTAGCTTCTCTTTTCAAAGGATCTGAATTAATAATACATATTTACCTTATTTCAAGGATAGTGTGAGAATTAACTGATGCTAATGTGCCTCCCAAACATACAAAGCACTGTATGGAGCAAACAATTTAACAAGTTTTGCAGAACAAAGATTTGCAATAACCTTGCTGAATTTAGAACATACCGTTTCACATAAGAGATTTTTTTTTTTAAGTGTGATGCCCATATCAAGCTGGAAGTTGTTACTCTTTCAGCTGAAGAATGTATTGTATAGGGTTTAATCATCTGCCAGAAACTCCCACAACATCTTCTCATACATCATGCTTAAACTGCTAGGAAGCACACTGAGGACAGCACATAACCCATGAAGTAGAATACTGAGGGGGAAAGTCAATTATTTTATTGAATGAAGTTGATAATACTCAGATACTATGATATTTTCTGTATTTACTTTGCTTGCTTCTTTGGTTTTTACTGTATTTACTTTGGTTCCTGTTTGATTAGAAAAAACCCCAGTATTTTGTTAAGGAGTATTAGATGATTAGAGAACCGTTCTAACCAGTTAAGTAGTCATTTAAGAGAATATTTTACTTAATTAGAATTAATCAGTAGAAGTCCTTAAAGCATTCCTACATACCCGTGAAAGGAAATGATCTTACCCTTTCACTTTATCAGCAACTCTTCTGAAATCATATCATGTATCATATCCTATTCTTATGTCCACACCACCAGATCTAGCATGTGACCTTTTTCTTTCGGCTCACTGATACAGGGAGTCTTCTAATTGCAACATGAGTCCACAAGGCCTGAATCTCTAAGAGCAGAGAGGTGCCTTTGCAGAATTGTGGACTGCCCTTGAATCCCACAGCTCACATTGGAGGAGGTCAGCATATCTCTGCAGACATGGCTTCTCCACTCAAAATACCATAACATTTTCTTTTTGTAATTTAAATTTTTCTTGTTTCAGCCTAACCCATGGTACTCAGCTAGGATTTTTAGTTTCTTTTAAAAAGCATTGCTGAACCTCACATAAATTAGCAAGGAGTATGCACTAGTCCATAGATGGTACTGCAATTCTGCATACAGGGCAAGGGTAAGGGAAGAAAGTATCTCTGCCTTCAGCCTTGCTGGGCAAGACTGCTGAGTCAGAACAGGTTATCATGAGAGACTGTCTGAAAGAGTATTTTAGGTCAACAGTGCCTTGTCTCCCTGCAGGAGGGCTGCTGCTGCTACAACACATTCCCTGCTCAACTCTTCCATTAAACTGCAGAAGTTTGACATAATTTCCGTGCTGTTCCCCTCTCTCACGCAACTTGGGAAAATAGGTAAGCAACTGCATTCAAGAGTGACTGCAACCAGAGAAACATCCTCCTGTCCCTTCCCAATGTAAACGTTTGCTGGTCACGTCTTTTCCATGGAGCCTCTGAGGCAGAATTTTCCTTTTTCATCCCTCTGCCAAGTACTTATCACCACCTCCTCCGTCAGCATTGCTCAAGTAAAAGGCTGCTTCCAAGCCTGCTGCCAAAAACTTCAGCTATGCCCGTGACTTTGTCGCTGCTCTGTTTCCCTGTGATCCCCACGAAAAAAAGCACCTGCAGGATGCTACCTCCCATCTTCTCACATTTCCACAAAAGCATGGCCACATCACACCTACTCTGAAATGGCAACAGTATCCCTTACTTTTTTCAGGGTCAATGGCTGCCTTCTTAGATTATAAAACACCTTAGGACTTAATTCAGCAACTCAACAACTTAGATCTCTTTTCTGACCTCCATTGCCATTCCATACACTCTTGTCACAGCTGCTCTCAAGACTTCCTTACCTTCTTCTACTTCCTCTTCTCTGAAATAGCTTCACCTCCAGGATTCTCCTTCTGAGGTCAAATCTCAGCTGAGAGGTTTTGTATTAACCTTCTCTCTTCATTCCTTTTCTCTTCTCTGTTTATCATCCTTAAGATTTATAAAAAGTTCCCTGAAAAACATTCTGTAAAGAAGCTTAGATTAAAAATGTTATACATATAAAACTTCTTTTAATTTTTCTTTATTACTATTTTGTGGGAAAAAAACCCAACCCACATATAGTTTGCTTACTTTTAATGTGAAATATCTTCACCAACTTAAATCTTTATTCACCATGAAAGTAATATTTTAACCACACTACCAAACTCTGTAGTATTTAACAAACACAGAGCAGTAATGAATATAAAGCCATAGCAGCAGTTTGTTATACATGCGAGACAGTTGACTCAGATGTCTGAAGCAATAGCTCTCTGAAAAATCACGCATGTCATCACTTCTCGTACTTAAACTGTACTTTCTTCTGCATTTGAAAAAAAAAATTAAGCTGTTGTCATGAAATTTATCAGATCCTTTTGGCAAAATATTATCCTCAAGACACCAATGAGCTCCAAGTCTTAGAAGGGAAAAACCATAAACCTTAAACTAACAAGCTAACATTAGAGATTTGTCTGTCAAATGCTTTCTATGCTCTGTTACCTGAGAAAAATGTGAAAATAACTGTGCCCTCTCAGTTCTCTGCAATTTACCATGCAGTGACTGCTGTGCTACATTTCTTCTACCATCCTATTCTGAAAACATAAATCAGTGCAGAGCAAAAGGTGTCAAAAAGTTTCCTGCTCCTGCAATATACTACAGCAGGGCAGTGTGCTGCCAGGAGGATCACGCTGATTTGCTTCATGTTACAGTGAGGTAACATGAACTGTTTGAATAATCTCCAGGTAATCTGCATTAAAACCATTTTACTGCAGTGTACTGCGGTATTAGGAAAGATTTCAATATTGCACCACGTGACGCAACACAACCTTATCACGTTTGTCAGTTCCTAGGCAGTGAGGGAAAGCTTTAAATCAAAGGCTGAATGTAGCAACTTTCCATTTTACAAAGTAATACGACAGACTAATTTGGCTCACCATGTTGGCGTATCGTATGAAATGATACAAAATTCCCAGAATAAATATCATAGACCTAAAAGCCAACATATTTTTTCTTTCTTTCTTTACTTAGCCCCCCAACCTGGTATCAAGAGAATCTTTCAATGAAAATGGATTTCCCTAATATTATTGGTACAGTAAGGTGTCACAATGTTATTAGCTCAGTGATAAATGAATTTTAGTATTCTAGAGATCATTTTTCCTGTTCTTAAGCTACCACAGATGTTACCCTCTTTGTCCTTCCAGCTTGTATATTTTGTAGTTTAACTTCATACATATGCTTTTCTATATAGTTTTATGGCAGTCATATAAAGCAGTAACATTTCAATGTTATTCCACTGTTCACACAGAGATTTTCATTATTTCTGTGGTTTCGGAAACATTCCTCAGCTTTATGTGCTCACATCAAGGATACACGAAAAGAGCATGAACTTTGTCTCGAATTAACCTAACTTTTTCCCTAGTAACACAAGCAAACACAATATTGCAAAATAGTACCTGGATATTTTTTCAGCACAATTTTTTTTGTGTGTGTTTAGTAGTACGAGGGAGTTTAGAACTACGTTTTCAAAGACCTCTGAAACAGACTTTGAAAGTATGGGGTGTCATCAAAGCAACAGCCACAGAGGTAGCAATAGTGACGGAGGTGAACTCTTGTTATTATCTGCATTAGCAACGTGCACATGCCGGGATTTTTATGCTCTGTGCGATGCATCAAGCTCCGGCAAGGCGGTGAACGAAAGGCACAGGAGATGCCATCTGCTGCAGCGCGCTGCAGTTTACTGCAGGACGAGGGGTATACACACGGTATCGCTCTGCAACAGCTTCTCGCTGCAGCAAACCCCCGCACCAGCCAACTTCTTTTTCGTGTAGGAAACGTCTCGGCGAGTGTGCAAACCGCACGCCGCCCGGTATAGAAGCTTTAACGCATAACCCAGGGGAAAGCGGGTGCTGGCTCTTTCACTCAGCTGCCGCCTAAATCCCAGCATCA
This sequence comes from Buteo buteo, assembly GCF_964188355.1. Lineage (NCBI taxonomy): Eukaryota > Metazoa > Chordata > Aves > Accipitriformes > Accipitridae > Buteo > Buteo buteo. Next base: position 27,853,565 of record NC_134187.1, on the reverse strand, counting down.
GAAACACGGGTCAGCACGACACGAGGACCCTAATCACCTCGGCAGGATGCATCTTATTAACGTTTCCCAACCCCTTCCCCCCCCCCGCGACAGCTTTGCCACGAAACCGGCCGCGATCAGTGCCCCGCGTCCCAGCTCCACCTGCCCGGGACACCGCCACAGACCCCCCCCCCCCCCCCCGCCCCGTTCCCCCACCAAGGCACACAGACCTGCGCGGGCCCCCACCGGTCGCTGCCCTCCGCGGGGGCGGGGGGGGGGGGGGGGGCAGCCCCTCTCTCCCCCCCGTCCCGGGGGTCCGCGGCCTGCGCGGGGAAGCCAACCCCGTACCTCGCGGCAGCCATTTTCCACCTCCCTCCTCAGCAGCTCCGGCGCGTGATGTCACCGGCCGCCCCGGCCGAGGCCCCGCTGTGGCGGCGGGCTGCGCCGCGCTCCGTCCTCCCTCACGGCGGCGGCACCGCTACCACCACCAGAACCTCCTCCTCCTCCTCCTCCTTTCTTCCTCCTCCTCCTCCTCGCCCCGCCCCGCCGGTGCCCGCGGGCGCCCAGCCCGCCGCTCTCCCCGGCCCTGGCTGCCGCGCGGGCGCGGAGCGGGAAGCCCCGCCGCAACCGTCGCCGCCGCCGTGGCGGCTGCTGAGTCACGGCCCGAATTTCATCCCCGCTCCTCCTCCTTCTCCGCCTCCCTCCGCCTCCGCCTCCTCCTCCTCCTCCTCCTCCTCCCCCGCGCCGCCGCCTCCCGCCCGGCCAGCCGGTTCCAGCAGCGCGGGTGCCGGCGGCGATGCCCGCCCCGCTGCCGGGGGGAGAGGCCGCCCGGTGCTGCCCGGCCCCCCGCCGCTCACCGCAGAGCCGCGCACGTACAGGGGCAGCCGGGCGCTTGAGCCATGATTGCGGCGGCTTTCCTGGTCCTGCTGAGACCCTACAGCATCCAGTGCGCCCTCTTCTTGCTCCTGCTGCTGCTGGGGACCATCGCTACGATTTTATTCTTCTGCTGCTGGCACCGCAGGCTCCAGAAAGGGAGGCATCCCATCAAATCCGTCTTTTCGGGTCGCTCAAGGAGCCGAGGTAAGAGATGCTTTGCTCGCCCCCGAGGGCGGAGAGGGGGTTCCCCCCGGCCCATCCCGCCGTTCACCGCCGGCGGAGGGCCGCTCTTCCTCAGTGGAGCCGGGAGAAGGCTTTAAAGAAAATTCAAGCCGAGCCCAGGACTGCGGCAGCCTTGTCTCCACCCATCCCTTAGCGAAACCTCGGCCAGCGGGAGGGAAGCGAGGGGCTGGGAAACCCCCCCCGGCCCCCCCCGGTCCTCCCCGGTCCTCCCCGGTCTCTCAAGTGCGGCAGAACTTTATGCTCAACTTCCTCCCGATGAATTAAATATAAATGCCGGGCGGAGCTGCCGGCTGCGCCGGGAGAGCCAGACCCCCCGTCCAGGAATATGCACCAAAGGGCGAGCAATTAGATAAAACCGTTAGCCGGAGCGAAATCTTGAGGTGGAGCTGGTGGAGCCTGTGTGTCTTTCTGCTTCCCTTCCAGATGCTGTCATGAGAACTCATCACTTTCGCTCTGAGGTAATTTATTTAGCACGCAATTTCAAGGTCAGAAGTTGTTCTCTTTACCTGAGTACATATTGTTGTGGTCTTTTGTTAATGCAATCATGTAGCAAAGTTTTCATTTTGCATGAAAGACGTGTCCTCCCTCATTTCTTGTTTTTTTCCACACAAAATGTAAGCTCTTCACTTGTGTTACCCTAACCGGCCTGCTGATTCGTGTCATTTCCAAAACAATTGGTTACTTCAAGAAAAGCTGTGCTTACTGTACGTGCCAGACCTCACTTTGTCCAAAAAGCAACCCCCAGCCCAGTTATTGACTGCACTGTAAATACGTGCAGAGCTGGTAGGTTTCGTGACTGCAGAGCTTCCATCTCACTTGCTTTGCTGCCAGCCCTCACCTGCACCTTGTTCCCTGCCAGGGAAGTTGCCCGCTCAGCTCGGATGCTGCCGCAGGAGATCCCAGAAGGATCCAGACTACAAGCCTGCTTGGCAGGCACCTCGTTTCATGACTCTATATTCATAGGTCAGGGGAATCAAAACTCTTACGTGCCAGTGCCAAAATTATAACACAAAACCCGGTCACTTCCTAGGCATTCTGAATAAGGAGCATAATTGCTGGGAAAATATGGAAAATAGTATTTGGTTTAGTATCTACTTTGTTTCCATGATGCCCTGTAGAGCTCCTGTCTAGGTATTTCTCTTGCCGGGTTTCCTGCTATTGATTTAAGGCATATCTTCATGCCATTGCCTGTTACTCTGGAAGCCTTGAGAGACAGTCTGGCACTAAAGTAATCTTTTGTTTCAAAATATTTGCATTTTTCCTTATCTGGTTGTGGGTAAGAAAATTACCCAATTACGAGTAATGTTTTCAAAAGTGTGCATGGGATACATTTTTGCAACATGGTCCATACTGGCAATTAGTTTTAAACTCCTAACTATTTTGAAATTTGTATCCACTATCACAAAAAAGAAGATGACATAGGGAGTATCCTATCTTTAAACCATGAAAAGTCTGGTTTTGTTATTGACTGAACAGTGCTGCAGTAAAGCAAACAAACAAACATATCCCTCTGGAAGTCAAAAGATTTTTTCATGACTTAGTTCCTCCAAAGTGAAATACTTGGTTTCCATGTAAAATTCTCTCAGTCTTGAGCCTAGGCAGAGATGACGTTTAATGTGTTACACCCTTTTGAAATACGTGTCATCCTGTATGGTGACTCTTAAAAAGGAAGTTTGCAAAGTAACTGATTCATTTTTATTACTTCAGCATGTAGTTATTTGCATATCACCCAGTTAGAAGTAGACGAATTTAAAATATTTCCTAGAAGTTTCCATTTACTGAAACATGCTAGAATAAACCAGTAAGAACTGTTATATTCTTTCATAATTTTCTACATTTTGTTTAGACAGAGTAATACCACACTAATGGTCTAAACTGCCCTTTTAAGTAAGTGGTGCAGCTGTTTTCCCCTTCATTATCTGATAATAGACTTCTGATTCTTAAGAGAAAATGATGACTCATTTGACACCATTAAATGTCATTTTCCAATTTTTTTTTCAAGTAAAACCTAATTTTAATGAATCTAATTGAATTGATTAATAACAAATTACAGGCAAACTCCCATGAAAATATTGGCAGCATGATCTGAAACAGAATTCAACATTCTCATTCTATATCAGCACAAAACATTACGCACTTCTAAGTCCAGTAAGATGTTGAGGAAAGCAATGCATGACACATGAAAATATGGGCTTTGCTTAATCCCCACCCCCAAATGAACATAACACCTCAATTCCAAGTTTTATAGCATAAGGTCCATCTGCTAGCTTCCACTATGCTTAGTTGTTTGTCAGGTGCAGTTATAAATGGTGTTTATTAATGATAATAAAAGATAATGAAAAATAGGCTGATAGTAAATAGCAGTGGGTTGACATTCATCTCCTGAGAGCTGGGTTCGAATCCGACTTGCATCACACGTGAATGTGCAGGTGGTCTCGTGGCAGTGCACAGAGAATTATAATTGCCCTATCTACAAAACAGTTGGCAATTCCTGCAGGACTGGCTGCCTGCCAGGAAAGCTTTATTTGGAAAAATGGATGTGTAGCAAATGTATGTTGAGGTTCTTTGCCACAGCTCTCATGGTGTGCACCTACATTGTCTAGTCTATATACAGTGAGAACTATTTAATCCCTTTCCTTTAGTACTGAACACATTAAAAAATAAGACACCATGCTATAAGAGGGTAAATACTAAATTTGAAAATGTATTTACGATCCTTATTAGCTCTCCTGTTCTGAATTTTATATGCTACTGGTGAATTGAATCCACAAATAGTCCATTTTTGTGGGTCTTGATTTTGAATGTCTCTGCAAAACATGCCTCATTATTATACAGCAAAAGTCTATGCAGATATTGCTTATTATAGAATGAACTTAAACACTTAACCCCCTGTCTCAAAAGGAGGTAAATTTGCATGGATCATTATGAATATAAAGTAGGTTAAAGTCTGTCTTTGTTGGAGGTGCTTCATAACAGAAAAATTAACCAGCAAGAAGATGTGAGAGTTTCCTGAGATAATACAATGGTGTCTCCAACTACCCACTAACATTTATTTACTACCATCTGAAGTTTGCCAGGCCTATTTTTTTAATATATTTTTTTATTGCAGTCCTTTAAGTTCATTACGACTATAACTGCTCTTAAGAATCCTCCATCCCCCAGGTACTACAGATACTTCATGAAGTCACACAGGAATCACACCCATAATAGTTAATGTTTCTTATCTGAAGGAGACCTAGATATGTCATGGCTGTAAAAAGAAAACAAGTAAATTTCCAACGGAAATATTCATTGCTTACATGACAAATCAGATTTTGATGTAGCTATTTGCACTAGTCTCTCCTTTCTTTATTTTGAGAATCAGTTGTAGAATGAAATGTCTGTGCTCAACCAAAACCACACCAAAATAACAAAATAACTCAGTGAGAGTTTTACCAAAGTGAGGATTATGATCGACTGTTGTTTTATTATTATTATTATTCCTTGTCTATTCAAAAATATGAATGCTATCAGTGATTCACTCACTTCATTCTTCTTGTGCTCTCTGTAGAAGTTTGGTTTTTCATGAAGTATAGGAATTTTCTCTGAGTACTTTGGGGGCTTGGGCTTCATATATTTCAATGTTTAGCATCTTACATTTTACAGAGAAGTTCAAATGTCTTCTGTGCCTTACAATTTAAAGGCATTGCTTAATGTGTTGGTGTTGTTTCTTCTTGTGATTTAAATTTCTTTCTGAATTAGTTTTCCTTATTGACAAAGCCTCTGGAGTAATGGGATTATGTGAGATTTTTACCTTTCAATTAAAAAGGAAGTAAGCTTCTAGCCCTTAGGCTGGAAGGAATTAATCCAAATGGTATTCTTAAAATCTTTTGATTTGGGGGTAAGAACTGTTGAAAAGGAAGGTTCTCATTCAGGATCTTTAAATGGTTGGGTTTTATGAGATTGTGAAGGGATAATTGTGCTAACTGCTAAACCAGTAGTGGATAGTTTTCATATTACTGGGAAAAAAAAATCACCAGATTTATAAATCTTTTGCCTGAAATTTTCTTTGAGATTTGGTTTTCCTTTATCTTACCTTTCAAATTAGAAATACTATGATCTAAGGAACTGAAGGCATCGGTGTCAGTGGGTAGTCACAAGCAATATGGTATCTTTTTGTATTTATTTAATTTTGACTCATATATTTTGGGCCAGTTTCCCGTGAATGCTTCCACTGAGACCTACAGGTATAAATCTACTAGGAAGCAAATCCATAAAAGTTTTACAGTCCACTGTAAATTCTGACTTCACATAACCCAGGTGCGTGTCTGGTGGGACTAGACACACCAGTAAGGCAAACAGGAATTGACACTATGAAAAGGACTCTCTGGGAGGGCTAGCAGTATGTATTCACCACAGCTGTAGCAAAGGAGTAACATTTGGTCATTTGAGTTTTGCAGACCCCACATTTTCTTCTTAGTATACTGAACAGTCACTACAAGGTTATATATATTCAGTCTATTGTTGTGACAAGACTAGTAGTGAAATAGGTCAGCCAAGACTGATGACAATTTTTAAGAGCAAATGAATTTGCTAAATTATCCATTATGGTACAATGGATGCAAAACTATAGTACAACAATGTCTGGTAAATGTATATATTGACTTTGCCAACAACTGATGCCCAGAAAAACTGTTCATACATTCATCCCTAAGCATACTTTTGCTATAATTGTCCCCCTTCTGAGGCTGATTGTGAGACAGTTGCCTAAAAATACAGTTCTAGATATTTTACAAAACGATAATGAATAGTCTTTGAAGAGTTGCACCATAATTCATCCCGAGCGTTGCAGTTATTTATAAACTGCTCCAGATATGTACAGCTTCAGTGAAAAGAGAAAACAACAGACCCTCCAAGCTGAATTTGAGTCTTCTGTTTGATTGCAGGGAGTGTATTCAAGGAGCAACAGTAATGTACAGGACCAGCCAGAAAAATACATTCATTCATCTATTCAAAGGATGTCTCTTTGTTGAACTGAATCAGCCTGAAAATATTTTACCTTTGTGTTTGACGTGCTTTCCCCCCAGGATGTTTAAACTATTTTTCCATTGGCCATCTACGAGTTAAGGAACAGGTTCAAGGGAAAATAAATCAGAGACAAAAATAAATTGTTTTCTTAGATGTATGGGAGCACTTATGTACAGGAATGAAAGGAGAGCTATAAATGCAGGTTATACTGTATAAGGACAAATCCTTCTATCCATTTTTCAAAACATGTCCAATAACGTGGCCCAGACAGAGCACGTCACACTGAGCTGTTACATGGCAAACTAGGTACCACTGAGATTCTGCTTACTATATGTCATCTGTCCATCACTGTTTGTCAGCTTTATTCACTGCAGTGCTGCCTTTAGACAGCCTAGCAAGCATTGGTCTATGCTGACAAACAGCCTGTTCGGCAATTGTATCACAAAATATATGGCAATTCCCTGGTTGCTGCAGCAAGACCACTTGGGTTCCTGAGCTAACTCCAGAGGATTTCACTTGGATACCTTTACTCTGTACTACAGTGTACTGCAGACATGCCCAATATATTTCTATAGCCATCTGGTTGCCTGTATCTCTATTCTGGCTTCTGACAGCCAGAAGAGAGCATTGAAATGCTAAGGGGATCTCCTCTTAGCTCCATCAATCACCCAATAAAGTACTGACACTGTATCACGGTCCACACCAGTGGTAAGGCATGGTCTCCATACACTGCATGTTGGGAACTGCATTATAAATGAAAACATTCTCACAGTTCTCTAACAGGACAGGGACAAGCACTGCAGAAAGATCCAGTACATAATAAAGGTTCTTCTTACTACTTATTTTCCCATTAATGAAGTTATATCAACAACCTCCTAGCTATCATGTGAGTATTTACGTATTCAGGCTTCTCGGTATCTACTGTTCTCTCTGGAAATGTGTGTTTTAGATGAGGTTGTATGCCAGTTACAGTGCACATTCCTGGTGCACACAAGCAGCTGCTTGCAAGCAAGCAGAGCCCTGGTTTCAAGGGGATCCAGGTGGAGCACGGCTTGTTGCCATCCATCTGTTGGCAGCCACATTGTACACATGTACAGAATGGGAACTTCTAGCTACTGTTTTTTGGCCAAAACTAACCTCGGATTGAAACCGTGAATTAAAATACTTGAGGTCATACTTGTGGTGAGCACATGTATTACCACATCTGCTGTAGAAACTGTTCTTAGACAGATGGAAAGGATCATGCAGGGGTCCATAGATCAAATACAGCTCAGAAGAGCTTAACCATCTATGCTGATTTCTTGGTTACTGTGCTTAGATTATTAGGGTGACAGATCAGGTTGTGGATGCCCCTTCAGAAACAGCTCAGCATTTTAGGCTGAGGGTATTAAATGAAAGAAAGCACCACATGAACAGGGTAGTACAGCCCTTGGGGCTGTTTCTCCTCCTGGGCTGTTACATGTGTTTTCCTAGGGCATGGAAACGTCACTCACGCTCTCTTCCACTCCTAGGCTTTTTTAAGGAGAGGCATCTTTGATGTGCTATGAAAGAACGACGCAGAGCACGGGGTGAAGTCACCTTGCTGTTTTCATGCAGGATCCGATTCAGCTGAGCTGGGTTTGTTGGGCCTGGCCATGTCAAACTCTGCAGCCTGGGGGGGTCTCAGGCTCTGAAGCGGGTGCGCTGGGGCCCCTCCAGCTCCCCTGGGCAAGAGCTCAGCACTGTGTTGTAGAGATGCTTGAGCAGGTTGTCAGGCCCACAGCTGATAGGGCTGATCTTGACCTAGTGCTAGCAAAGCTGGCTTGTTTTTGAGCCGATTCCTTGTGCTTCTAGTTCACCTGCAAGCCTGGGGACCCGTTATCTGGGTATTTCTGCCGTCCACAGTGTCTTGAGCCCCCGCTGTGCTCCCTTGTGCCCTACTGCCTTGCATCAAGGAGAGTCAGTGGTTTGCTGTTCGTGACTCATCAGCGGGAATGAAACATGAGTTACTGCTGAAGTGTGAAAACACGACATCAGCTGTAGAAATTAACTGCAGTTGACTTTAGGGCAAAGACACGTTTCTTGCAAGTTGTGCCAATGTCCTTATCGCCACTGTCCACTCAGCTGCTTGAATATAGCACTCGGCTTCAGGATGGCAGGGTAAATAGTAGAGCAGACTGACAGTGAAACACAGTTCTTACAAGACTTAATTTCTGATTATCTAAATCGATAGCACTAACTATACTGAAATACATAATCAATGTTAGACTAAGGTATTATATTTATCCTCCTCCTTTGTTCTAGACAGAATAAAATGATGCAACTAGGTTGAAGCATCATTCCCTTCTGATTTGCTGCTGTTACCTTCCTACATATAAAGTGCAGCCGGAGTCGGAAAGTGACTTTGCAAAAACAGCATCCTCTTATACAGTATGATAATCTCGCTGTAGGCATTTACAGTTTGTAGTCTGTACAGCTACTCAGCTAACCTAGTGTAGGTGTCTGCTTCACGATAAGCTGAACAGTTCTTCAAGCCTCACTGAATGTATTGACTAAATTTTTCATTTGCTATAACAGGAGCTTAGACTAGTTGTTCCTGAAGGAGAGACCTGTTCAGATATGTTGTTGGTATCTGAATCAAGGTATCTTAATAGATATCTGAATTCCACCCTATGTGAAAATACCCTAGGTATCTTTTTTTTTTTTCATATATGCCTGTTAAGTTTCTCATCAGCTACGCATTTATTTTATGCTTGACAAAGTGCAGATCCATCTTCACATGCTGAGGTGGCATAAATTCTCTTGCCAGTTTATGCTTCAAACAAGCGCACTGGACAGATAAGAGTAATTTCTTTGTACTAAATGTTGGGCAGCACTTGCATGGTTTAGCAATCTGGGTGTTATTTCTTATTCTCCTTCTTACTGTATTTTTAATATTTATGGCAGATTCTTGATGTATACTGTACACTGCCTAAGCTGAGAAGTGATGAGATGAAAACAGAGGAAGCAGGGGTGGAAGAGGGACATGCTTGGAGAATGTGCTAGTATTTCTAAATTAAACTCTCCCTTGCAGACAACTGATCAAGCAGTACTCTGATTTATTTTTGTTCTTAAATAATTGTTCCGTTCCTGTAGGCTTGTGGTGCCCTAAGGTAACAGGGAAGGAACTGGGACAAGCCATCACAAAGACAAGGAGGCCACGGAGGGCTGCAAGCTGCCTTGTCAGAGAATGATAGGACTGCTTGGAGAACAGGCCAGCTTCTGTGGTTTATAGATTTAGACAGGAAAGAATATTTAAAGGGTATTTTGAGGCATGACTGGCCATGCTATTTGGCTATTTGCTTACACATCATCAGATTTTCCTAGTGTTACAGCTTACCTGTTTCGATAGGAATTCTAACCTTACAATAGGAAAAAGCAAACACATTGTGTAAAACAGCAGTGCAATACAGCATGGGTTATTAAAAACTGTATTCTAAATTCACATCTAAACCCTAGGTTCACACAAGAGCTTGTATGTATACACTTGGGGGCCCGCTTAGGAACTGGAAAGCAGGTTACTGATATATTTCATGAACTTGGTTGGAAAAGTAATCTTGTTCAGGTTATGTAACAGACAATTGCTTTTAATCCCTTTGAATGTATGGACTTACCTTGGAACATGACACATGCCAAATCACAGTCTTCAATATCTGAGAAATGGTTCCAGCACCGCTTAGAGTTTAGATTTTAGAAGATAAGAATAATATCTCCTAAATTAAAGCATACAAAGAAGCACCAGTGAAAGCTGTTACTGAGGGAGTGGAATGAGAAACTAAATGTAAAATCTTAGATTTGATGTTTTAAATCTTGATTCAGATCTTTATAGGAGTAACCCTTAGCTAAGATTAAAAAAAAAAAAAAAAAGATCAAGAGAACCACACACACACAAAAAAAAAGGTTGCAGTCTGTTTTTTGAGAGCTGGTAGACCCAAGAAAGAACAAATGCAGTTGCATCCTCCTTGTGCATGTGTGAAGTAATATACTGAGTGTACATAATAATCCTGTTATAGAAAACTAAGACCTAGTTTAATTAGCAATCTTTACTATTAGAGAGAATGTATAAGTAGTTTGGAGGACTTAACTTGAATCCTCGATTTTGGGTTGAACTTGCAGAATTGGCAGTTAAATAAATGTTGTGGGTTTTTTTTTTGTTTGTTTCTTTATAAACTGAGGATATTTTGGACGAAAGTCACTATGGGAGAAGAAGGGAGATAATGCCATCTTGGTCACTTTTTAATTTAAGACTGTTCTTACAATACAGACGCATGTATGTATGTTTATATGTGCAGCAGAAAGACTCTCACTTTTCTCTTTCAGCATGCAGGGGAATTTGATACAATAAAGTTATTAAATTAAACCTGCCTTTTTAGTTCAAGTAGGTACTTCAACTATAGGGTTTAATTCTATTTCAGCCTGTCTGCAAAACAGCTGAGAACTCTGGCATCTTGAGAATGGTTTTGATACTACACATACTAATGTCTCCAGGCCCTAAGATGTTGTAGGTTGCATATACATGAAAGTTTCCAAGCTTTGAACAGCCAGTAACTGACAATTCAAAGACTGCTTCTTGAGGCTATTAATTGACAATGGTAATAGATGACAATTCTCATGCATACACAACCACTGTCACAAACCTTAAAAGCAAGCACACAAAGTTGGATGTCCTTTCTGAGCTTTCTTTGGCTTTGATATTTGTTAGTGCACCTGCAAAAGTGCATTTAATCTATGGGACTCACTCAAATAAGGCATTTGCAAACACAGTTGAGTTCTGTTGTCATTCTTCCAATTGTGCTGAACTGTGGCTTAATGCTAGCTAGTGCTTTTTTCTGTGGTTTACTGAAGTTCTGCCAGAAGGTAAACTGGGCTGCAGTCCAGCGTCCACTGAAGTTAATGCAAAGATTTCTGTAGACTTCAGCTGGACATCAGATAATGCGCTCTTACTTCTCTTGAGGTTAATGTTTAGTGACTCCAAAAACACATACTGGCTGGAAAAGTTGCATTCCAAGATTAGAATTCCGACACCAAATATATTCTACATAAAATACTTACACACTGGAAAAAATGAAGAATGAATATGGTTTCTCATCAAGCATAAAAATAATAGGTAAGGTATGATGAAGGCAGTCGGGACAGTAGAAACCGGAATGGAGAGGAAAAGGATCTGGTGAATTAATACAATAGCAGATTGAAAGAATGGAGGAGTCAAAGATTCATGTCACTAAAGCAATAATGCACACATGGGATAGCACTGATGTATTCATATGGTGCTACTAAAGTATCAGACAAAGAATTAAAAAGAAATACAGTGAAACTAAGACAGTGAAAGAAAAAGGTTCAACACATTATCCAAAATGTCCTCATCTGTAAATAAAAAAAGCAAAAGTTAGAGAAGTTTTTTAGGAAGTTTCAAAATCCTGGTTTTTATATTAATGAATGGGCTAGGAATGAGAATAGGAAAAAACATAACAAGGATTGCAGAGTATGACATACTTGGTTATCAAATACCAGACCATACTGAGGAAATTCTGAAGAATGGGGTAATGAACACACACATGATGTTCATAAATGCAAGGCTGGGTATATTACAGAGAAAAGTCATTTATCCACTTACTAAGTTTTAAGTTTATGGTCTCCAGAAAGGGCCTTTTGAATTACTTTTGACAATTCAGTGAAGATGTCTTTCACATGTATAGCCTGATCAGAAAAGAAGATGGGGTGGGAAATATTTAAACAGAACAGAAAAACATGCTATACTATTATATATATTAGTAATACAAATTTATAAGATTACTGTGCTGAATTATGGGGATCCGGCAGGAGTGATGTCTGTGAATATGGACATGTAAAACTCTGACCAAAAAAAAAAGTGATGGAAGAGACTGGAATTATTTCATGTAGAAGGAGGAAAATAAGAGGAAATCTGATGATAAAATATATATGGAATGATGAATACAGTATTGAAGGTAGACCAAAACCTAGTCGTTCTGGCTCTGATCCATCCTATCTAATTTTAGATACTTACAGTATAGATGTCTATGAGTGAAGTGGTCAGCTTGGGCTCCCTTTATGGCCAATGGAGAGAAATAGGTGCGGTTAGGGAATGGTTCATCTGACCTGCTGACTTCAGCATCTTGAAAGGGAACCCAGGGAGGGGAGGTCTGCTGAGCCTTGGTCAGAGGAATCCCACACTGTGTTTCTATACACAAGAAATCAGTCACTGAATCAGAGGTGTGAAGTTAAAACTTGGCTGGACAAGAAGATATTTTTTTACAGAACCTCTTACCATGGAAGTCATTTTACACAACCAGTTGGTTGTGTACCCTAGCACGTAGCAGCAGGTTTGCAACATTCATTATTGGTTTGTGTGTAAAGACAGACACAACAGGTCCTTTCAATATTACCACACTTCATTCAAAAAAAAAAAACCTTTCAGAGTAGACTTAAAAGGACGAATTTCAGCTAAAAGAGGCTGATCTCCCCAGTCTCCTTCCACAGACAGAAAAGCTCCCTTGAGAGTAGGTGAACTAGGCTTTGGCTGTGCACCGGCCTCGAGACACCTCTCTATTCCTGCTCACTGTAGAGTATGACTAAGAACATCAGTCTTCATGCATTCAAACAGACTCTAACTGGAAGGATGCACATGAATGCTTTTGGAGAGAAGATAATCCTAGGTTCGCTTTGCCTCTTGTCTTCCTCTGTGATGTCTAAAACTGGTTCTGGTGGTCATCTGGGTTGTGTCTTTAAGGAAGAATGCTTTGCAGTGTAAATCTTTGTGCAGTTATTTTAGTATTTTAGAAGACAAATTTTCTAGAAATATGTATTTGAAGTCTTGTTTGGTTTGCCTTGTTTCAGAATTTTACAGGCATAAAAATGAGTCAGGCAATAGGGTGTAGGAATGAGCAACTCCTTCTCAGAGCAAAGAAGAAAAGGTTTGTCACTGTCCAGTGACACAGCGTTCACATGTTACCGGACACTACAAATTGCTTAACAGTGGTAAAGCAACCTCGTTGTATTGCCCACATGATTTTAAAATCTCTAGCATTTTCTTGGTAATTGGTCTGTTGTGGTTTGAGCCCAGTCAGTAATAAAGCACCACGAAGCCCCTTGCTCACTCCCCTGACCCCGGTGGGATGAGGAGAAAATATAAAGGTAGGCTTGAGGGTTGAGACAAGGACTGGGAGGGATCACTCACCACTTACGGTCATGGGCAAAAGGCAGGCTCAACTTCGGGGAAGAAACAAAATCAATTTAATTTACTGTAAGTCAAATCAAAACAAGGATACTGAGAAGTAAAACCAAACCTTAGAACACCTTCCCCCCACGCCTGTGGGGTGTGTGGTGTACCGTGTGTCCCTGAATATTTTTTAATACTTATTTGCTCTTCTGTGAGCGCTGACTTAACATCTAAAATAGTGCTGTCTTTGCCAAACAGATATTTGTGTAATTTTCACATTTTTAATTTTGATTGCTGTATTAATATGATAATTTTCAATTTTGGATTCAGCTGAAGGATAAATAACACAGACGACACAAGAAGCATCTATTCATTTCACTGTTGAGAAGGAATCACTGGCCATTCTAGTTTTGCATTGAGCATAGGCGTAGCAGCTCCGATGCGTTACATCACTTTTGACTCCTGTCTTCTTTTTTGACGACCAAATTTTGAAATTTTCCAGACTGAAGTTTTTGCTCTGGCAAAGTCTCACTGCAGGAATGAGTAAGCATTTTGGGTTTTGGTCTGAGGACTCTGCCCTTGTAACATAATCTGTGTTGATATGGAATTAATTTTCCACCTGAAATCATGATCCTCTGCTTTAGCGCATTATAATCCTCCCCAGAGCAACCATTTGTGATACTGCAGGCAGATTATGACTTCAAGTGAAGAATAAGCTTCAGCAAACAGAAGCAGATGAGCTCTTAAAGAGATAAAGATCCCATTTTCTTGCTAGTAATAAACAGCAAAAAAAAATTATAAAATACGAAGGAGAAGCACTGTCTATAAACAGACTTTTCTGGAAGTCACAAGTGACTTTTTCATATCAAAATATAATACTTAATCAGTAAACCTCGAAGTATTTTGAGGTGAAGTCACTCAGTGAGACAGACCCACATACTTAAATCCCTATTTGGCATGCATTTCTTAGCACTTTTAGAGCTGCTTAGCTTCTACCAAATTCTTCTATTACATAAACATACTTTCTCGAAGAGTTTTATCCAGTTAATGGGGATGGCAGCATGGTGAGGGAGCAGCTGCAGCACAGGGTGTATAACCAGGCTTCGGCCAGGAGCTATTGTCTGTAAATGAATCATAATGCTTTTAACATTTAGAAAATCTCTTCTGATTTCAGAACTCAAAATAGATTTGCTGCGTATTTTGCTCTTTTAAGGAATATTTTCTTTTACTATGGAATAGTCCCTGATGCACACTAATATGTTTTTTTTGTAAAAGAAAATTACCACAAGAAGTAAGCTCTGAAATAGTAGGCTCCTTGTGTTGTATTTTTTTTCCCCTGTCATCCTGAATAGTCCTAGGATCACATTGAATGATACGTTGTAAGTATCTGCTAGCTATTTCACAGTGTAGAAAGAAACTGGGGCTGTAAGTTTTCCTGCTGCAATAGTGTGGCACAGTATCTCACAGATTTACATCTTTGAGTGTTTAGAGACCTTCCTAAATCTGCGCAGGTCTGCTGGCTCCAGTGGCTTCCACTACACTGCTTGCACTGGTTGATACAGCCGGGGTCCTGCTTCTATTTAAGATACGGGGAGTCAAAGTCTGGCCCTGCCTGTAGTCTAACTCTACTGCTTCAGTAGGATAGGAGGATAGGATTCAGGAAATTTTGGCCGTATCTTTCCATCATGTGTATTTCATAGCCCTGATAGACCACATAACATGAACCTCCCAGACGGACTAAGTAGAGTTGGGCTCTGTCCCTGTCCCTTCTGCCTAGTGTCCAGGAGTAGAAGGTTGCTACCTGCAAGTTAAGTTACTTCACCTGATACTTCACCTTAGCACTTCAACCTTTTCATATCATCTGTTGCATGCAGTGTGTATTTGTAGCAATTCCTAGCATGTGTATGTAAATATATGTTTGTGTGTTTTGGCTCTTTAGGGGTATATTTACTTAATGGAGCACATATTCAAATAATGAAAATAGCTGTCTGTCTCTCTGAGTGCCCAGAACAGACTGCAGCTCTCTTCCCTTGCAGTATCATCAACATTAGAGGAGTAAGTCCAGTTTGCACAGAGCCATACCTATGACTTTTGATTGCTTCAATTTACCAACATAACAACATTTTAGCATAACTTTTCTATGCTGATTTCCTAATTAACACAAACCAAAACAACAACAACAACAAAAAAGCAAAACAAAACACAAAAACCAAACCCAAAAGCTAAGGGAAGGAAACCTCCTAGAACAGCAAGTTTATATGGAAATTATTGCTCCCACTAGTTTTCAGCTGGGAGGAACTCAGGATATTTAGATTCACAGCATAGATTTCTGCAGTTTTAGCTAAAATCTCACCTTGCAGAAGTGTGATTCTTTATATGGACCAGCAATTTCCGAGTGCTGGGTTTGTCACACAAGGACTACAGCGGAGATATTTTACTAGAAGAAAAAAAAGGTAGAAAATTAGGAATTGTTGCATCTATTCTTGGTTTTGAAAGGGAATATAGTCCTTAAACTGCAGACTGTCACTAAGGTCATAGATTTGGCTGACTTATTCTGAAAGCTGATGTGACTAAGTGAAGGAAACTCTTATTTACAACCCGGCCAAGTTTAATATCAACCAATATTGTATTAAGTAGAAATGATGCATGACAGGCTAGTGCATGCTTATGAGGAGACTGAGTGAAATGAGAGAATGCTCACTGTAAATGCTCTGCAGGTAGCAATACAGGGCTAGCATTTTATGTGTTGCCATTAAAGGAATGAAATTCTGTAAGGCTGTGAGACATTCTAGATGATGCTCAGAGGTTTTCACAGCAAGCCTCCAAAAAGCATTTGTGAAAGGCAGCTTTTCCTGAGTTTATATTTGGCCAAATATACATATATTTCTCAGATGATAGCAAGACAGCACTCTGTCTTAATTATTTTATTCCAAATGGTAAGGTCTCCCCCCAAAACTAGCAGCATCAGACCTCTTAACAAGAACCATTAGTCATAATTAAGTGTTGGCAGCTACCAATTTTATTTCACTTTCATTCTCAGGAAAAAATGTACCTTTTCAGCTCAAGGTCCCTAAAACAATTTCTCACAAGGCCAAGAATTAACCTGGAAAATTTTAATTATCAATTTTAAATTAGAACTATTTAGGTATAAATAACTAAAAATGTAAGCTTATAAAGAAAAGCAACAGGAGTTACTGTGACTAGCTGTGTCAATAATACATATAATTGAGAAATATAAAACAAACGTGATATTAACAGTACTTGGCAACATCTCTTTATTGTTACATGCAGTATATATGGACATTGTATTAACTTAAGATGAGCATGCTTGTACCTCAAGTCGTTACTAAGATCCTGTATGATTTTTCTGTTGTTATATGGCTCCATTCTGGGAGATGTCATACGCGATGATTGCTTTTTCTGTTATAGGGCTTTAGATCAAGTCCTCGTCATGCTAGAAGACGTGTAGCACCTCGCCTTGAGGAAACACAACCTATAGTGGAAGCTCACCACCTAAGTGAGCAGGAAACTTCTGTAAGAAAAAGAAAAATCAAGAAAAGCAGCCGAGTTCAACCAGAATTCTATCATTCTGTTCAAGTTACTCCAACTCGAAAACCTGTAAGTATTCTACCTTTAGGGATAAATAGCACTCAAAGTATATTATAGAGGCATGTAATGTAATTCTACTTTTTGGGCCATCCATATTCTGTTCCTCAGTTTAAAAACCCTTGAAGTTCTCATGTTCAGTGAATCTAGATACAAGTCGGTTAGACTGTATTTAATGTTGATGCAGAACTAAAAAAAATCCAGTTCTGAGGAGGGGTTTTTGAATTTTGATTTAATATTCAGTCTATAGTTAGTATTCAAATAAGATATTTCATTTGATAGCTTTATAGTGGTATTACTTAACAGGTTTTTATAGCACATGTGTATATTATTGAAATTTCTCACTTAGATTTATCAGAGATTCTATGTACTGAACCAAATTTTTATTAAATCTCATTACTAGATATGATTTTGAGGTCTCTTCCGCTTTACACAGTATTTACAATCTTTGTGCTCAGCAAAACTTATATCAAGTTTTATCATTCTTTGCTCCTCAGCTTGATCTACACATAGTTCTTTTAATATTGATAGCCTACTTTTAGTGAGGAAATATGACAATTCCTTGAAACACTTACACAGTTCGTAATGTAAATGCACATGAAGATTCTTCCTGCAGACATGATGCATTTCTCTTTTTAATGAGAGCTCATTGCTTTGATGCATTTGCTGACTAACCTATCTGTGCCAGTGTTAAGGGGCTTGAACTACTTCTATTAAGCCAATATTATTAAAAAGGTAACTATTGAGCATACCTTAAAAAAGATTATCTTGAGGTTGCTCCAACCAAACTGAACCTTCCTAGATCTGTGTTAATTGAGCACCAAGAATTATCAGTGAGACCTGAAGCTGGTTTGAGAAAGAGCATTCCCTAGTGGAAGTACATTGCCTGAGAGAGCAAGAAACTTGCGCAAAGAAAGCTAGAGCTGCCAAAAACTGCCAGAATTTTTACCTTTTAGCAGATATATGTCGTTTCTCTGCTTCCACTTCACTACTCCCCAATTTCCTCTATTCTCTCATGCTTCTACTTACTATTTTACTCTGCTACTGTTTCTGTGGTTTAGTTTGATCTGATGGATTCATCTTCTGCTCTTCTTAAAGGATCTGCTCTTCCTTTCTTCTCAACCGTCTCCCTTTTACTCCCATCCTATCTTGCTCTCTAGACTACTTTGTCTAACTCTGTTATTCTTACTAGGTCTTCAGCCTCTCACCAGGCTCTCCTCCCTTCATTGCTTGCTTCTGGTCCTTTCCCTGCTTTGTTGTCCTTCCTTCATCTCTTCCGTAATTTCCTTTGTATTTTCTATTCCACTTGTGTTTTTTCGATTCTCTTTTTTGTTTGATTGTTCTTAATTTTTTCCATGGCACGTCTATGCCAAGGGTAAGCCTGCCTGTAATAGCTCAGGCTATTACCAATATGGGAAAAAGAGCATCAGTGGTGCTGAATTAAAGAGATAAAACTATGGAAATGGTGTAAGCAGCAAAACAGGCTTTGAAGAATGGATTGGTGAAGCAAAGAAAGCCCTTCTTTTTCCCAGTCAGTAACATGTCAGGGATTTCAGGACCAGCAAAGAAAAAGAAGTATAAGAATAGAAAATGCGCATTATTACTATATAACTTCACTTTCCTGTCATTTCATGGGTCTGTGCTGTGTCTGACAAGACCTACAACTGAAACAATAATAAATCCCAGATTTAGAGAAAACTTCTCTCAGTGCTGTCACCATTATGTCACTATCTTGAAATTGCTTTTGCAGTATATCTTTTATGCAACATTATATAGTTCTTTTGATAGCCTTTCATTCTACAGCCTTGATGAACTCACATTTCTACAAAAAAGAATAAATCATTATCTTTATTAGACTAGGATCCAGAAAACATAAGTCACCAATTTCATTTCTCATGGACGTTGTAAGTTATTCTGAATGTATTATTAACACTATGGTGACAGAGTGAATAAGGGTCATGCCGTGACAAATCACTGCAGCGTTTTGAAGTTCCACACACTCACAATGTCGTCCATCCCACAGGTTGTTGCAGCTTTATTCCACTTAGTCTCAACATCTTGAAGATGAGAGACTTTTGGCCTTTACCTTTGTACAGTTTTACATGATTCAGTGCCAGAAATGCTCTTGTTAGTCTGCATAATTTATTTCCATTATTTTTTTCCTGTTATTCCTAGCTCTGCCCACTTGAGCCACTTTAAATAAATCATCCGTTGTCTTGATGTTTATACTGTGGAAATAGTTGTAGACAGCTACGGCCATATCCTGCTTAGTCATTTCTTGAAAAAAATTATGTATGATGTCTGCTAACAAGAAGACATAATTTCTCCTCATAAAACAGTTCTCCTTCTGATCATTTTTGTTGCTTTTTTCCTACTCATGCTTTTTTGTCCCTATTTTCTGACAAGGGAGAATGGTATTTCCAAAGTAACTATAAAACAGCCTTATGGAAAGATTTTTCTTTGCTCCAGGAAATTTTTGACTAGTCAGTCCAAAAATATGTTAGCCTGTTTTGTTGCCATATTAAGATATATGCTTAAAGACCTTTCAAATATTTCATTAAAAGTTTTGTTGGACATTTAGATGCTAGGCTTCCTTATTCCTGTGAATTTAGACTATTTTATATTTGGATGGCTTTGTTGTGTCTAGATCTTGTTTCGCAGTTTCCTAGCCACAGCTATAATTATCTGAATTTGCTTGGATTATTTCTCACTTCCTGTGTAGTAATCTGAGGTCTTTCAAGTATTGTCCCTGATCTTGTCAGAAGTAAATTAGGTGTAATTGTGTGTATGGGAGTAATCCCACTGAAGACAATAATTGCTCGCCTTGAAAATCTACATGAGGAGATGTTTACCGAAGTAGGACATCAGTTTTCTCCGAAAATTTCATTTTTTTTTACACCTTCCAGGCCATTAATGAAGATATTAAATACATTCTGTCCTAATACTGATCCTTACCAGACAGAATTCATAGCCATTTTCACTTTATTTTATTCCTCTTACTGCAGTGCAATGTCAACATAATGGTGTGCAGCTCACCCCTTTTAAGGCACATTGTTATATTTTGTGCCCTGTAGGTCATCCTCTCATTGGTGGCTGTATTATTTGTGCTGACATTCACTATAGGTAACAGTTTTACATTAACTTCACACCGAGGAGAGTACAGATACCTATTACTGAAGCGTGTTTTGAATTTTTGAACACAATGGAGAACTCTTGAGAAGAAACAGAACCGTGTTCTTTAAATTAGCATGACTTCACGCAAGTCAAAGGAGTGGTACATAT
Organism: Buteo buteo; assembly: GCF_964188355.1. Lineage (NCBI taxonomy): Eukaryota > Metazoa > Chordata > Aves > Accipitriformes > Accipitridae > Buteo > Buteo buteo. The sequence continues at coordinate 27,833,377 of NC_134187.1, read as the reverse complement.
CACTCCTTTGAGGAATCGGGTAGCTGATTCTGTATGGGTAGTTAAATTTTCTGAAGGTGTGGAACAGTGCGCAAAAGTCTCCTGTTGTGAGCTTGCTGCTGTCTCGCAATACTTCTCCAGGGCAAATTTTAAACTGGGGGTTTTATTACAAGAATTTTGAAATATTTTTAATATTTCTATATTTTAAATAGCGGTCTGCTGTGAAGCAAAAGTATAAAAGTCTGCAAGTTATTGATAGTTTTTTTCCTGTGCTGGCCTGGAACCAAAAGATGGCTTTGAGTTTGTGTAAATATATCTGGCTCCTGAGCTATGGGGTCAGTTAGACATACAGTTCTGCCAAATTCTAATTTCACCTGTATGTCTAAATACATATTTGAAAAGAGATGCTGTCAAAGCAGCATCTTTTGACATCTCCATTGTTAACCAGTTTGAAGGGCTCCTAAATTGCCTTACTCATGCAGCCACCAAGGATTGCGTTTGTCATAACAGGATCACTGTAAGACATGTGGCAGATGAGACTACAGAGACTGGAGCATAAATAAACCCAGTTCCTTCACTTTCAGATGTGAAAGCCCTGTTTCTACTCAAAAGTCTTGTACTTCACACATACAAACTTACTGGTCTATTTTGACCCGGCACTGTAGCAACAGCATATATTGAGGTGATTATCTACTGAATAGTGTTAAAAAAAAAAAAAAAGTATTTCTGAAGTCACCTACAAAGAATAAACTGATGACAAATAATCATCTCAGAAGCACTGCTGCTCATAGGTATCCCTCAATGCCTCCTAATGAACCTGTTTCTAATTATTTAAAGACTGTCCATTGCTGAAGCAATTCAGTTCCTTAGGGGTGGGTGCAGCGTTGCTGCAAGTCACTACAACGTAACAGAGAGGGAGGTCAGATGTCTGGGGGGTCACATATAAAAAATCTACTGATGTAAAAAATCTACTGATGTGTGCAGCTTCATTTGGCTCCACTGAGACTACTCTCATGACTGAAGTGAAGCTTGCACTGTACAGACTCGGATGACGCAAGCTTGAAAGCGAAGTTAATCAGTTTCTAATGCATGTAAAAGCATAAGTTGTCCCATCCATGGTCTTATTCAGCTATTCTGGTTTTTGCTTTTATGTGTTTAAGCCTTAAAACTTATGAGAAAACCAGTATTACAATTCTGTAAGAAACACATTTGGGAGGTTTTTTAAACATCTGATACTAAACCATTTATAGAAGAAGTCTGAGTATTAGTTGAGACTTAGCTTACTTGAGATTAAATTTTTCATATGGATGAAGTTGTTCTACAGGGCTTTTTACGAGTTTTTAATATGTCTCATTAAGTAATTGCCATTTCATTTTATTAATTTCCACTTCTTACTTTGGTGTTATTTACTCGTTTTCCAATACCATGATGTACTTTATGTGATATTTGAATCACCTAATACAGATGACATACAAAAATTACTCATTACCCTGCACAAGACTTGGTTAATTCCAAGTATTAGCTATTTAATCTATAGATTGCATTCGTAGGTTCTTTTGAAGACATCTGCTTGTGTTGGATTGTGTCTCCGGTGAATCACATTTAGAAGCAAATATGGCAAAACATTATCATATCATCTTTCACCTTCAGCATTTTTATTAACATCATATTAATGTTCTCAAAATGTATGACAAAGCTGTGAGCTACCAGACTCTGCATGCACGTGTATGTACACAGGCACACGCGTGCACGCGTCCTCTCTCAGGATAATTTGAGCACAGCCACAATGAAGAAATGCAGGGAACATGTGAATGAAAAAGGGAAACAAGGACTGGATTTTTTTCTCAAAGACCTAAAGGATATTGATGGGGATTTTGAGAAGCACCTGAGAGTTTATTAGGTTTTTAACAAGATTTAAGCATCTAGCCATATTAAACATTTTTAAAAATACCTCAAGGAATATGTTTTATGTGTGTAGGATCTTTGCAAATATGACTATAAATGCTAAATCCAGTCATCTTTGAAATAAAGAGAAAGCCTTCAGTGGCCATTAGGTTGGCTTCAAAGGTACCTCTTCTCTTTCCAAACATACACACGCCTACCAAGAGACTGTTTACTTCTCTTTCTTGGACTGTTGTACTTTATTGCTTTTCTTTTAGCAAATAATTCCTCACTGATAAATTCTTCATAAACGGTTTTGCACTAAGACTTCATTTTCCCACTGTTCTGCTATATTCTGTGGCCTCCTCCCTTGCTGCCTGCTCCCAGCTTCCTCTTGGCTGCTTTTCCTTCTCCACCCTGCAGCCCATCTATTGCATTGCAGCAATTGCCCATTTCTTCCACTCCTTTTGCCCAGCTCCTAGGCAGTTTAGATTTTTGAAGGGATTTCTTAAAGGTGTAGTGCTATGATTTTCCCTAGACCAGGGAGGCGATGTCTTTAAAACTACTTTTTGTTAAAACACAATGGTAACATGTTAAGAATTAGATCTGAAATTTAAAATTATTGTTGTCTTTCTAGTGATTTTTTTTTCTATGGATGAGTTATTACAGCTATTAAGCGTAGTGCAAAAGAAACAGTTAGTTCCAATAGTGCTAATAATTATTCATAGAATCATAGAATCATTTAGGTTGGAAAAGACCTTCAAGATCATCCAGTCCAACCGTCATCCATGCCCACGAAACCATGTTCTGGAGTACCTTGTCTACGTGCTTTATGTATACCTCCAGGGATGGTGACTCGACCACTTCCCTGGGCAGCCTCTTCCAATGTCTGACAACCCTCTCAGTAAAGAAATTTTTCCTAATATCCAACCTAAATCTCTGTTGCTGCAACTTGAGGCCATTTCCTCTCATCCTATCACCAGCCACCTGACAGAAGAGACCAGCGCCCACCTCACTACAACCCCCCTTCAGGTAGTTGTAGAGAGTGATAAGGTCTCCCCTCAGCCTCCTTTTCTCCAGAGAACTGATGACACGTGTATGTAAAAGTACATAGAAATAAGCATAGCATTAACAGTACAAATCCACATTTAGGGCAGCACCTTAACTGACTTTACTGCTAGCTCTTATTTGGAGAGTTAAGGTCATTTGAATTAATTGTCCCCTGTAGTGGTACATCATGCTTGTTTTGAGTGTATTTACTCAGATTTACACTTGTGTGGTTGAAAATAGCATCAACTGTATGTTATTTTTCTATACACAGTTTCAAATCATCCTACACCTGAGGGCAAAGCCCTCTACTGCAACAGGTTTTGTCTTGATAGGTAAGCCGATTCCATACAATTTTTGTCTGTATCAGTTTTCATTCCCAGGGCAAATGGTTATTTACTGAAAATGGGATAAGAGTTTAAAACAGTCTGGCTTTGTTTGATCTAAAGTTTGAAAGAGAGTCAAAGCGCACCCTTGGTCCTTGGAGCTGGAGCTAACTTACTGCTAAATTAGAAGTGAATGAGATAAAATATTCTTCAACTGTTGTATGAAAGAAGTAGAGCTGTAAAACTCTGGCTTGAAAAAATGTCTAATAGTTTTTTTTCCACTGTTATTTTGCCATGACTTGTATTAACTGGGATTTTGTTGTTCATTGATAAAATTATACTACATGTATACAGTGTAGCCTCACTCAGAAATTAAATTTTTAACTGTTAAGATTATTTTTTTAAATCCCAGTGTCCTTCCTTGAGAGGTAGTAATATAAACCTAAGCTGATAAAACGTGCTAGCAGTCTTAACTGTATGAAAAAACTTTTTATGCAAGTGAACATAAATAGTAAATTCTGTTCAGTAGCTGAAGGCAGGTTAAAAAAAAATATTAATTGGCTCTGATTTTGTTATGATGGTGTTGTGTGCACAACTTAAAATGACCAGTAATTGTCTCACAGATGCACAGTAATTATAGTCTAAATGCAGATGCTTCCTTTTCCTTCACTGCCACAGGAGTCACTCTTCAGAGCTGTATTATGTAACATCCTACTTTGGTGCACAAACAGCACATCTTTATATAGCAAGGGACTCCCTTATCCATTTGTGTTTATATATAACACTACGCATGGGTATTGTGTTAAAAGAATAGTTTGGCAAAGGCAAGTCTTCAAATGTTAGGAAGCACCGGAATTAAGGTTACACATGCAGCTTTAATTCAGTCAATTATGCATCTGCGTTGTCATATAGACTTTAACTATATGATGGCATACTGTTTTTTCACAGGATGTACTCTGTATTCATTGTAGGATGGAAGTGCTCTTAGGATGACTCTTATGTGTAGGAGTTCTGCTGCAGAAGTTGTAAAGTGTGTAAATGAATAAAACAGGAGATTGCAGGAAGAGAGAGGATCTCCTCTTTAAAAAGCAGCGAGTGCTGCTTTGGAGATTGAAGGGTGGGCACAAGGTACTGTGAACGTGCTGAACAAGTGGCTTTTAAAACATTTTTTATCTTCCATTTTCTAAGTGCCTGACTCAAAGCGTGTAGTCGGGTTTATAAAAGTACTCAAGCTGTCATTCACCACTGAACTCTGTGTGTGCTGTGGTCTGAGTATACTGATACGTAATTCTAATAACTCTTAAAAATCAGAGATCCCGGGCATCTCAATTTCACCTAGGTATCAAAATTGACCTTCTGGTTTCAGTTTTGCATCCTGTGTAATGGCAAAGATCATTAGTATTTGTGAAGCAGTCAGACACTACTGTAATGATGAGGACCACAAAACAGTCTATGAAATAATAATTTCTTCTTCACACCAGCTTTTGAATAGCATGAAGTAAGTTAAGTTCTGGGGCTGCCTATTGAACAGAGGATGACAAAACAAAATACTGAACAACTGTTTATGGAGTGAATATCACCCATCATTTGCACTAAATAAGAGCAAGACACTGGGGATGTAATAGTATACAATCACATCATTATGACTTCATCACGATGTACAAATAAACCGGCTGAACTAAGGTTGCATGGTGAACCTTGCATCTGGGATTTCATAACATTTTAGTGCTTGACTTTGCAACCTTAAGAAAAATATTTTAACAAGAACTTTGTGTTTAATTTCCTACTGTTGTTAAAAAAGTAAACTTAAAGCTCCATTGTGCGGCTCATCAGCAGGCTTTGACACTTGAACTACAACACAGAAAATTCTGCTATTGGATTTCAGGGAGAGACTGACAATATTTGTATTCCTCCATATGGATCAGTAACACAGGGGAAGATGTATTTTCTTCTAGAGGAACTCTCAGATATTTGCTAATGGCCAGAGTTGGGGCGAAATTTCCTTTTCCTGCCAGGCTCCTTAGGGGGACATGCTTTCTTGTGGTCACTCTTCCCAAGCGTGGCTCTTTCTGCCCTGTCTCCTCCAGCCTGCTCCTGACCAATGCTGGCTCCTTCCTCACCGCCCAGTCCTCACCCCTCTGTTGACCTCAGTCCTCCTCCTCTCGGTTTGTTGGTCCTTGTGTTCCTCCTTCACGTCACGGCCCTTCCCAGGCTCACCCGGTCAGTCATCTCATTGCTCCGAGACACTTGTTCAACCAGTCTCTTTGATTTCTGTGTCTCCCTATGGCCTCTGGTTGCATGCTCCATGGCTCTTGTCTCTCTTCTCGGAGACCTTCTCCTCACACAGTTCGTACCCTCCTTGTTCATCAGAGTACCTTCTCCAGAGCCTTTTAGTGAGGCAATACGAGTTTCATGCTAGCGCATCGGGTCCTTAGCTCTCCCCTGATCCGCTCTCTCAGCATTGAAGGTTCCTAGTCCCACTTGTTACCTTGCAGGTCCATATCTCCTCTAGCCTTTATCCACAGAGCCTGCTGCTCCCTCGAACGCTTCACAGCAGCAGCTCCCAGACTCTGCCAGTCTCTGTGTTTGTCCCTCAGGCTGTCAGTCCCAGAGTTATTTCTCCAGCCCTTTCCTCCAGCGCGCCAGTTCCGGTGTTTGTCCTTTCTACATTCAGATCATATGGCTTCTTCCTCCTCTTCCTCTAAGCACGGCTGAGTGAGTCACAGAGAGCGTAAAAGAAACGGTCTCCTGCCTGTCAGGTCTGCCGCATGCCCTCCCCTGCTCTCCCTGCCTCTTGCCCACGCTGCCATCAGCCTGCAACCACAGCAGGTAACTATTAGATTGGAAAGACTAGTTTTGCCTCCACATCTCCAAGCTGGAAGGATCCTGCTCAGCTCCTCAGCGGGGATGGTGGGTGTCCTGAGAGGGGAGGTAAGAGCTGCGAGGGTGGAATTTGCTTGGTCGGTCTGTGATGATGGGGTATCGCTCCCTCAGCTGTAAGAGTCTTGAGAGGCTTTGTTTAGTGGGTGCCAATCTGAAGAGATTTTCATTGATATATACAAAACACAGCCATGTTAAAAAAAAAAAATATAAAAAAATCACATTGGTAGTCACCTGGGCCCTAGGAATAGTTAAATCAAACTATTTAACTTTGCAAAGAAGGACTACCAGCAGATGAGGAGAGATTAAAAGAAATTGACTTGCTCAGCAAAACCAAAAAAGGCTGAGAGGTGCAATGCAGGCTATGAACACATCAGGGAAGCAAAACCGGTATTTAAGGAAATGAACGCTGTTGTTGCAAAAAACCTAAAAGACCAGGAATAAGTTTCAGGCGGCAGCTAGAGGAAGATTACTTGTAATGAAGAGAGCAGTAAGTTCTGGAGCAGCTTCCTCATCAGAGCAGGGAGATCAAACCCAAACTTTATAAACTTTACTTTATACTCCCTGACACCAGGGATAGCAGATGATATTTGTAGCTCGAAGACTTATCACTCTGACAAATGTAGGCAGATTTTTAACAAAGATGGCAAAAGGCCTATGTCTATGTATCTTAAAGAATACTTGTAGTTGAAGTAATCCATCCCAAAGCCTAGAGTCTTCTCAAAAAAGATCACTGGGATGTTTTTTTAGTGTTGACAAATAACTGCTGGGTATTTTCATCATCTTGCTCTCAGGCTTCTCAGTCAGCCTTTGACTAAAAATTTTCAAGAAAATTAAACTTTGGGCTGGGAATATTTTCAACCAAACATAAGATAAGGCAACTTAAAGTGGATTTTGTAAGAGAAAACAATCTGATAACTTAATTACTAATAGTATTACTAGTGTTGTGTAATTATAAGAACTTGTATTTTCAAATAGTTAAATGTTGATTGATTGCTGGATCAAGTCTTGAAACTTTGTTTTAAAACATGGGATTGAAACATTTTGAAAAGAACAAATGAATAATTAATTCTATAAGGAGGGAAACTTATCAGTCAGGAATGTTAACAGTTGTTACTAAAAGCAGAATATCAATACCACTTTTTTAGATTTTCATTATGCCATTTTAAAAAATTCTTCCAAGTCCTCCTTTTATTTTTTCCTTGAAAACAATCTGTGCCCATGAGAGATTCAAAAGCTACTTAGAACTTGAATTTGTTGTTTGCTGGCCAGAGTGTTTTCATACTGTGATAAACAAAATTACTCCTGCCATAAAAGGTATGCTATCAAAACATACATATAATATAATACAATCTACAATGAGAAGTTTAGAAGGCTGAGGAAGGTATTTGAAGATAGACGATTTCTTATTCCAGACTCTTCCTTTGTTATATGGTTGGCCTTGTAGGTGTAGTAAGCAAATAAAACTGTGTGCCTTCATCAAACCTTAGTTTTTCTGTTAAGTTATTCTCTTTTGTGTCTGGCAGACTGGGGGGATCTGAATAGATGCGAGATAGCTGCAATTAAAAATTAATACAAAATTTATTTTTAGATAATGGGAAGACTTTTTGCAACAGTGATATACAGCAGACATCATGCAGAATATGCATTTATTTTACAGAAATAAGTCATAATTTTGAGACCATGAAATCCTGATATTTTAGGTATTAATATCTACGAAGGATTAATTTTGAAACATGATAATTATAATGGAAGTAGCACTTATATCTTGCTGATAGTTTTAGCATAAAACTCAACTAAAATGTCTATTCCCCATGCTGTAGCTTCCCAGATACTCAGAGCTCAAAATATTATCTTCCATCTGCAAAATCTCCAGTACCTTTCTGTTGGCTTCTATAATGTAGGTAAACTATTTCAAGATTAAATCCTGCAATTCATGTTGAAAAATGTAGAGGAAATAGGTGAGGAATAAAGGAATGGATTAAATATGTAACATATCAGGACTGTCACGTTGATGATATTATTAATTTTCCAGTGATATTCAAAAAGAATCCACATTTTTGTTAGCATAGTTTTACTAAGCAGCTTTTCAAGAGAACTGCTGGCTTTGGCCCAACATGGCTAGTTTAATCTGAATGTTATTTGGCCCCCTGTACATACAGGTCTAGGTTACACTGAATGAAGTATGCCTTGCTTTTCAATTTATTAATTTGAAAAAGAAAAAAAACAATAATCAGGATTTCCTTGCACAGCAACATACCTTTAAATGCCTTATTTTTCTCTTATGATAGCTATCTTCCTTGGTGGAAGTTGCTGAGATCTGTGGAGATTATCTTGACAGTATCTGATTCCCCAGCTCCTTCCACAGTTAACAGGGAGTTACACATGTGGAGCATCTCTCAACTTTCTGCTCTTGAAAAAGATCACCAATAAACGAAGTAAATGAAACAGAAACTCTACTTGTAGCATAGTACTCGCTATTTTCTTTTTTTTTAAGCTACTAGAAGATGGTATCACTTCAGACCAATAAATACTTGAAATTTGGTGTATCTCTGCAGAATTGGTACACGAGGTGCATTGTGGTTTCTGTTGCCTCCATTGCACACGTCTCATCCAGGGACTATTTCAACATTTTACCCAATTACTACCTAAAGCAGAATGTATTAGCAATCATCAGAGCAGGGATCAGAACCCAGCACTTCCTTCTCCCCAGAGAGAGCCTTGCACGCTCTAATGCAGAACGCTACGCTCCCTCTTTCTCATTCCACACCAAGAAATCTTGAGGGGTTGTTTTGTTTTTTTTTTTTTTTTTTTTTTTTCCCCCACCTGTACCACTTCCAGGAGGTTGTTGCAGAATAGTCTTTAGGCTGGCTGCTGGGAGATGAGGGTTTCAGCCTAGGTTTCAAGCTTCTTAAAACAATAAGGAAAAGGCAAACAGCTGATTCACTTCTTTTATGGTTCAAAAGAAACTAGTGCTCTCTGCTGTTAGGAAGGGATGACTGAATACCACTTTCAGGAGGAGGTTTGGGGGTGTCTTACATCCCTGAAGAATGAGATGCTGCATCATCCTGGGTGACCAGGTTTTTCTTACTACTTAGTTCCTACCAAAAACTCAGTTTTGCATCATGTCAGTTTTAGATGTGGAAGTAGATGGTTATCCAATAAACATAGTTTGATGTTACAAAACTGTATTGCAATGTCCGAGTACATACGTGGATCTAGCCCTTTATCCATTTTGAATTTCATGTCCTCAAGTAACCTATTTCTTTCATGAAAGTTGCCTCCATAATGTTATTTTCAAAGTGGGGGAATGGTAGGGATTGACCTACTAGCATCCAGAAAAGATTCCATCTCCTTTTGAAAACCTATGAAAGAATCAGAATTTCCTTATATAAGTACAGTCACAGGCTCAAAATGCATATGATGAATAAACACTGAATGCTTATTTCCACCTTCTCCTACCTTTAGAAAGAAAGAATGTAAATTCTCTCCACAAATCAGTAATTTCTCTTGATGTTTGAAAAGCCAACCTGTTCACAGAGGTAGTTTAACATAGAGTCAGACCCATGATACTCAGGAGTTTCACATTTAGTGTATTTGCCTTCCAGCTTTCTGCTTATTGCTTTATAAAATTAAATACAAACACAGAAACTCCATAGTTATGTTTGTATATCCTGGTAATGTAGGCACTTTCAAGCATGGACGTTCTCTTAAATGACTGGCCCAGAACCAGAGAAAAATATTCATTTAATATGGCTGCATCTTCACTGGTGGATTTTTTTTTTTTTTTTTTTTTTTTTAAGCTTAGCATAGTTGGTTTTACATTGCCCTTGCTTGTACTTTCATTTGTGTGTCTGCTTTGAATTTTGATAATTTCTGACAACATGCAGTCCGAAGGGACTCACATAGCCTGATTACATACATTGGCTATTTTGTTTTCTGCATTGCATTATCATCTAATCAGGTTAAAGTGGTAAAGATTTACTAATGGGAACATTCAGTTGCCCTAGATTTTGTCTTAAATTTATTAAGTTATTTTACTTTAAAAGTTGATCCACTTTCATATCATACAATCTGGGATGTTAAAGGACAAAAATAGCCTGTTACATTCAGCTGACATTCTGAATTATTCTAAACTAGGAGGGATTTTGTTGAAACACACTCAGTAAATCCATGATTCAAACACTCCATTTCTGTTCATATTTATCCATTGCCCATAATGAAAGAAAGGAAAATGTATTCCAGGAATTCTGGGATAGTTTAGTGTAAGTGAAATATAAATAACTCATAACTAAACTGAAAATTAAATTTCAGTGAATGTTGACCTGTACTTCCCAACAGCTTCCAAAAACCAGCATGAAAGGACTCACTGCAGTGGAAAGTCTTCTCAAAGATAAGATGTTAAAGTACAAGATATTTGATTAGAACTCAGTTGGCCAGCACAATCTCCGCTGTGTCATAAAGTCAGGGAATTTTTGCAATACAATAGTAATTCAGTATCAGCGTCTCGGCAGCTTTTGCCAGCTGGATTGCTTGATGGGAGTTTAAAACCTGACCTCTCCTAATGCTTCCGCCTTGAGAAATGACAGTGCAAAACCCACTGGTGTTCTTGAGGGTATCAGATCCTATGTAGGGGTGGCTTATCTGATATATGGTACTGTGCGTTACCTTACACTATTTTTCAGCTACACCGTCTTCCACTTAGTTTCCACCTGATCTCCTGCAGTGCCTCACCTATGACGAACAGTCCTTCTTTCCCTCCTCAAAGGAAATCATGCCTTGGTACACAGCCAAATCCCTCTTACAAGGAGTATACTAAATACTTCTTTGAAATCATCCCCATTACTGGAAACCAGCTCTCTTTTATAGCACAGTAGCAAGCCTGACTCTCAGGCGGCTGCTGCAAATCACCTGATTACAGAGAAAACCATAGACACTGGCAGAAATGACGTTTGTGATCCTAAAAGCTTGTCCTGAGCACTTTGCCTCCCGAGGCACAGTGGTGAGGACTCCCTGTGCAGTTTGCACCCTCCTGTGGTACTGACGGTGAAATGATGCGTTAAGTTTAATCCTGTACTTTGAATACAGACAAAACTCTGCTTGGATTTGCTTATGTATGACCAACAGGCTTCAATGCACAAGCTGTTATATGCATAACTGCTATGCAAATGCAACATTTCCCGCTGATCAACAACAGAGGCTACAGATAGGTCTTTAGGCTAATGAGCAGAAGGATGCATAATCGGAGGCATAGAATAAGGAGCTATAGCATCTGGGCTGTGACCTTATGGGCCTTCAAGCTAAGAAGGGTCAAGACCTGACCCTCGCTAAGTCCCAGAGTAGGCTAAGTAAGGATGTGCCTGATCAATATTTTAGTGGCTATAAAAGACACTTCACTCTTGTAACTCAAAAAAGTGTTGTGTATTATTAACAGTTATGTTTTTCACTTGCATACAGCAATATGCTTTATAGAAAAATAACAGAAGTGCCTTACATATTTTGATTTTAACAGAATATAACCGATGTTTTTTCACATGCTGTCCTAATTGGCCAGGAACCCTTTTCAGGATAGTACAGATGTTCTGCATTATTTTGTATTTTTTAAACTGGTTAATATGGTTGCTGTAATCACAGAATGCTTATTTGGGGCTTACAGCCATGGCATGGAAAACGTGTTTGCTAGAAACAAACAATCCAGTAGGATGAGTGGTAAGCATGTTGTGAACAGTGGCTGCACAAAAGGAGAACAATTACAGACTTCTTATCAAAGCTATTAATTTACTCAAGCAAAGCAGTTGTTCAGTACATTATAAACGTCTTTGGAATTGCAAAGTCATGATTCTTAAAAATACTTACGTGCTTAATAGCTCTGTGTACGCATTACTCAGATGTATCTCCATGCTGAATAAAAAGAGAGGACTGCAATTAAGTTAGAAGTTGGCATTTCTTAGGTGTCAGTTTGCTAGATTTTGCTATTATGAAAAAATCGTTTCCGAGCTTCCTACCTTGTTCTGAAAATAAGATAACATGATTCCTGAAGAGTTAGTGAACTAACGTGGGTTATGTTCATTCATTTTGATATGCATGCATTAAGTAAGGTAGAACGACTACTTAAAAGAGGATAGCTAGTTGTAATATACATAGATGGCAAAGATTGGTCTACCTTTGCCTGCTCAGTTTGATTTCTCAAAAATACAGGAGTGGGGTCTTCTCACATAGCTTATCTTCCAGTATTGTAGCATAGCTGACCAGAAGGACAGTCTCCTTATCCCTAAAACTGACATCTCAATAGAGTATGGAGAATATGTTCAGTTGTGTATATGAAACAATCACTCAACAGTGTTTTTGGTTTCTAAGGGTAGGAGAAACTAGAGGAGTTGTTATTATAAAAAATAAGAATGGGCTATTAAGGCCTCTTCTGAGAAAAGGAAATCCTACTGGATAAAAATTACAGCATACTTTCAAAGATAAATCCGAGACTCGAGCGATCTTTCTTCAAAGCTTCAATAACAACTGCTATTGTACTTTGTCCTTGCATATTCCCAGCTGCTACATAAATAGTAACAAACTGTCACTATAGCACCCTCACAACACCATGTCTGGGCTCTTTCCATTTTTGTATTATAAACTAGAAACGAAGAAGGTGAAGAAATTGAAAGGCAAAATTGGTCTCCATAGGTCTGTGTGATCCAAAGGTACTAAGGGTTGCTGAGCAGCCAACAGAAGATACAGGCCCGAAGCAGGATGTTCAGAGCTGGGATTAAAGGGAACACTTTCTCTTTGACGGCAAAAGCTGGAGCTAAGGACAGACCACAAGAAACCTAATCCCTGACTAAGCACATCAGGGGCCTGTTAGCCCCAGCTGGTACAGCAAAGTGCCCTCCATGCCCTGCAGCAGGCTGTGCGCTTCCAGCTCCCATCAGGAAGACACCTGTATGTGACCATCCTGCTTTATGAGATCCTACAGAGTTTTAGCTTATTATATAAACTGGCAGCAAAATATTCCCAGCACTAGAACTAATTGCGAAGGCAATAAGAGACATCTCATGTTTCTGTTTTTCCACACTTATCTTGCTCTCTCCATATCACAATACAGTGAACAAGAATTCAGTTAATTGGGTTTTTTGTATTCATCCCCTCCCTCTCTCCCCTTTCAAACTTCACCATGAAGTACTGTAGAAGGAGAAAAGAGGATTGGGATAGACACGAAGAAGGTCTGGAGGAGCAACTACTAAGAGATCCCCTCTTATTTACCGGATTATTTAACTGTATGTTATTGGCAGGTTTATGCATCGTGAAGAGTGCATCACATTGTTACTCTGGATTATGCAGGTTTTGAGTTTTGAAATGGGTAAAATACCCCTCAATGTAATAATGATTCACTTGTCCACCCCGTGAGAACTGACAGTAAAAAGGTTCACACAGCAACAATAAATTTTATCAGATCTCAGTAACAGTACAAATTTCCCCTGCAAGTAAAGGTGCATTTTAAGCCTCCTGGGGGGGGGGGGGGGGAGAGGGGAAGGCTACAAGCCAAGCCTAAAATAATAGCTCTTTTACTATCAAAAAATTTGGAATCTAGGTGGGCTGAATAAGGGCTACCTGCATAACAAAGTACATTACACCTCTCCAAGTTGAGAATAGCATACGCCTAAAAATTAACATCACACCTGGACCAGCATCAGGTTACACTTTTGCAAGGCTGTCACAGTAGCTCCCACATGAAATCACAAATCAAATCCCTCCTTTTCTAGTCAGGTGCCTGGGAGAAACCACCAGTCTTTCCAATCAGAAAACGCAAAGGAAGAGAAATAGCGCTTTGCCCCCACTGTGTCCTGATAACTCGTGTATAACGTTGTACCCTAAATTCTCAAGGTGGTGTTGCAGGTGGTTACCGTTCACACATCTCCGTTTCCCACTTTGGCCTAAACAGGGAAGCTAGAAACGGCAGCATCCCTATCCCTGCAACTGCATCAGTGCTTATTTCTGCTTCTGGTAGCACGGGTTGTTTTTTTTTGGGTAGCTTGGGAAATCTGAACGCGGACACAGTCCATAAGCCGAGATCAGCCGTTTGTTTGCCGAAACAGTCTTGGCAAAGCGTGACCGAAAAGCCGGCTGTCGTGCCCCGCTACCCAAAGGGGCTGCTCTGAGGAACAGTATTCCCTCCTTCCTTCTTTCCCTTCCCTCTAACCAAGCCGTGCCGGCCTGTTCTGGGGACAGCGGGACAGGAGGAGGGGCCGCGGGGCTGGGGGTCCCCAGGAGCCCGGCGGGGGGGGGCTGCTTTCGGGCGTGGGTCCTTCCCAGAGACGGATTTACTGACCCACCTCAGCGGCAGATCTTTCTCTTGGCCTGGCGGGGGAGCCAAATGCTATCGATTTGTAGCTCGCAAGGGTTGTTTTTTTTTTTTTCCTGTTTTTTTTTTTTTTTTTTTTTTCGGTTGTTGTCGCTGCCGGGTTTATTGTTGGAGAAGCGGGAGGCTCATTTGCGAGCTGGTTGCCCAGCCGCAGGCCTCAGCTCTCCCCCTACCTCCCTCCAAAATGCATTCCCGCTAAAGACCGCCTTGTTTTCTGGACGATCACCCCCCTCACCCCCCCAAAATTCACGGCAATGGTGAGCGGCGACCCTCTCCCCTCCTTTATCCCGTGAGATGCTTTCCCACGCCACGCGGGGCGGGTACTCGCCGGTGCTGCCCGGAGGCCTCGCGTCCCGAAGCCGCTCCCCACGCACCCACCCCCCTGTCTGTCTGTCTGTCTGTCCCCCGTTGCAGAGCTCTGGCAACGCGTCCTACCGATGCTCCATGTCGTCTTCCGCCGATTTCTCCGACGAGGAAGATTTCAGCCAGAGGTCGGGGACGGTGTCGCCGGCGCCGGGGGACACGCTGCCGTGGAACCTGCCCAAACACGAACGGTCTAAGCGGAAAATCCAGGGCGGCTCCGTGCTGGACCCCGCCGAAAGGGCCGTGCTGCGCATCGCCGGTAAGGCGCGGCCGGGGGGGGGGGGCTGGCGGGGAGATGATGGGTGGGTGGGGGGCAGAAGGACCCCCGTCCTGACCGCCGCCCCTCCGAGTGGTGACTAAGCTCTTTAGCCGTGTTTTCCAGCTGGGTGGATTGATGCGTGGGGAGGGCAAGGGGGGGGGAGTGAGCCGAAATACGCGCAGGTGCGCCCATTCAACTTTGATGGCAAAACGCATATTAGCGGCGCGGGGGGTCCCGCAGCCGCGGATATCGGCCCTTTACAGCCGGTGCCGGTGTTTCGGCCGAGGGAAGCATCCCGCCTTCCCCGGGTGGAAGCGGCGTCGGGGTCGGCCGCCGCGCAGGGAGAGGCCGCGGTCGATGGCCGCTCCGCGGGGGGAGGCGCCGGTCTTTGTCCGTGGGGGGCGGCGGGGGTCGGGGCTGCGCTCGGGAGGGGACGAGGACCCGGTGTGCCGAAGGCGGCAGCCCGGCGACAAATATCGAAAATACGGCGAAACGTCTGCTTCTTCCCGGCGAGAGCTGGGAAACCGCCTGTAAATGAATCCCAGGAAGATGCGGCGGTCCTCGGCTCGCCGGGGGAAAAATTTTGTTCCCCACCCCCCCTTTTGCGTGGGCCTCCGCGGCTCCCCTCCCGGGACACCATTTCCCAGGGTAACCGCATCTTAACAGCGCTTATGGGGGGGGGGGTCGCGGAGAACGCGAAATGGCAGAGGGTGCTCAGCGAGGCCGGGCTTTCACCAAGCCGCTGAATGCAGCCGCAGGGCGGGGGGGGGGGGTGGGTTATAGAGCCGGCCCGGCGGCCCCCCCGGTAGCGGGAGTTACACCGGCCGGTTGCCAGTGCTGGGGGGGGGGCTGCCCGCGGGGTCCCTGCCCACGGTGTCCGCCGCAGGGCGACCGCACGCCCCAGCCGGCTCCTCCGTCTGTGTCGCCGGTGGCCGCCGCCGCCCACCCTCCTCGTCCGGGGGAGGGGGAGGCCGGGGCAAGAAACACGAGGGTGGGCGGGTGGGCGGGTCAGGGCCCGAGCCGTGGAGGCAGAGCTCGCCGGTCCCGCAGGCGGTGCCTCGGCGATGGGGCTGGAGCCGTGGAGCCGGGGGGGGGGGCCGGCTGCGGCGGGGAGGCGGTGGCCGCCGCCGGGCTGGGGCCGCCCCCCTCTGCGCTCCGAGGGGCGGCTACCGAAACCTGAGCGGCCGGCGGGGGCGTTTCTCTCGGCCGGGCTGGCAGCGCCCTCCCTCCCGCTAGCGGCTGGGTGTTTTTTTTTTTTTATTTATTTTATTTTATCTTGTGCCGTCCCCGAGGCTGTGGCTGCTCAGAACCGCGCAGGGTAGGGATAAGCCCCCGGCCATGACTGGCTACCTCTCCCCCGGCGCGTACTTTTACGCGGAGGAGCAGGAGTACCTGCAAGCCTACGAAGATGTCTTGGAGAGATACAAAGGTAGGGCTGCCGCTTGCTTGCCCCTGGCTGCCGCGGACGGACGCGGGGAGGGGGCGGCGGGGGGCGGCCAGGTGCTCCCGTCCCCGCCGCCGGTGTGAGGGGTGTCTCTGTGCGGGGAACGGACGTCGGCGGGTTCCGCGATAAAATAAAAACGCCGCCTCTCGTCACCAGCGGGTGAAACGCAGTCTCTTGCGCTTCAAAATCTCTTTTCGCGGACGGGGTGGTTTACGTCTCGGTGTGCGTTTGGATTTAAAGCTTCAGCTTATTTTGACCTTTTGATTTTGTTTTTTTTTCTGCGGTCGGGCAAAGAATGATCTTCGTGTAGCACCTGAGCTTTTTCATCGAGTACAGAAAAGTACGGGAAAAAGGCCTTTATAGCTAGATTTATCTTGCTAGAAATGTAAGTTATGTTGCTTTCTTAGATTAATCAGAATGGAAGAGATGGTTTGGGAGACGTGATTCATTACTTTTTCAGTACATCTGCTAACACTAAATCTGAAAATGCTTATTAAAAGTGTTACAGCTCTGATTCTAATTCAAGTGAAAAAGAGGTAGGGTTAACTGTTCAGATTGAATCTTCATCCCAGAAAGTTTTTACAGCATGCCACAGCATATGCTGACATTTGCAGTGCTTTTGTAATGTTTGGGGAAGAGAGAGGTTAGATTTTATATCTGAAAATTTTCAGCTGTATGTTTCCAGTCGGTTCTGAAGATTTTGGTTAAATGGTTTCCACTGATGGGAATGGGAGTGGCATAGTTTAAGACGGCTTGATTTGAAGATATGGATAGTTGATTTTTTTTTTTTAATCCAGGTTGTTAGTGGTAATATTTTGAAAAATAAACTCTCTACAGATGGTTGTTTTGACATGAGAGCTTGTCAGGTCTGAGTCTACTTTATACCTGTGTCACTTGCAAGTTCATGTGTCATTAACAGTATTGACTAATGATTCCTTTGTGTCTGTTGCCCATTGTGTCAATGCAGCTATGGAGCATGTGCGCTATTTCTGTACTGAAATGTATTACTGCATTTTAGTTGAGAAATAATTACAGTTTGTAATACATCATCTTCAAAAGCACATCTCTTCTGTTTTTTTGAGTCATCAATTACTTTGTGTTGCTGAACTGATTTTTGCAAAATTTTAAAGGATTTTTGCAAAATTTTAAAGCAAGTAGACTGCTTGCTTTGTAAATGAAGAAACCCTAAGAAAACTTGTTTTTTTCTTCTTGGTCTAATCCAAAGCACTGCTATTCTGCTTTAGATTACCTTTGATTTGCTGCTAGAGTCAGGTTTAGTGAGGTTCATTTCATACCAGTTTGTCTACTTGCTTAAAAACCTGGGAAAGATATTAGGCCTAATCTCCCCTATTTCAGCGAGAGGTTTATCGGGAAAAGGACTGAAAGATTTGTTTTTTAAGTGTTGGGGGACAAAGGGATTTTAATTAAAATAAACTCGTAAAACTAATTCACATCTCTATTAAAAATAAAGCACATTCTGGAAATATTTGAGTATATCATATTGTGGGGGTAACGTTGGGTCCATTCAGATGCTATTTTCAGTGACAGCCAAATCCTGAAATTATTCAGAAGGGATCCAGTGTCTTTTGTTTTAGTTTGTAGTGTCATATTCAGTATATTGGTATGCTGTGTTTTGCTGCTTGAGGTATACTTTATTCAGCCATTGGGAGCAAAGGTAAAGATTTGAACTTGTTTTAATTAAGATCTATTGGAAAGCTGGAAAACACATTATTTTTAAAAATATGTTTCCAAGCTGGTCATGATTTCCCACCCGAGTCTCAGTTGTATGACTTCACTACAGCGATTGTTGTTCTGATGACTTGCTATGGGAGCTGATCTAATCAGAAAAGAATTGCTACAATATAGGCTTTGAAGAGGGAGTGCCATTTCTCTGAATTTTTCAGTTTTGTAAACACCGCCTTAATCAAATGCAAACTATGTTAACTTTATATTTTTAAGATGAGCTCCAATCCATAATTTTAATGCTAATAGTTCTTTTTTTACAGTCTGCAGAATGCTCTTATATTCATCTAGGGCATTATCAGGGTGCCAAATTATCTATGCCTCAGCTGTTGAGTATTGTAACTAGCAGAGTCAGCTGTACAAAATTCATTGCCTGTCTTGGAGGGCTTGGGATTGTATGAAGCTGTGTCATAAAGACGTTTGGACAGTTTGATTCGGGAAGAGAAAAGCAGTCCTTTTTAAATGTATAGAAAAGTGAAATTTTACTCTTCATCCATTTCGGCAGCCAAAGTATGCTGCGGATCTTGAAGACCGTGCAATACCAAGTACCTTGTTGCTTTAACAGTTGAAACCAGGGTATTTGTAAGTCTCCAGATCCTGTCTGCTGACCGTGTGTCTGGCTGTGACAGTAAATAATTAGGCAACTGTTTGCTAAATCTGAGATGGCACGGAAGAGCTGTTTGCTATGGGAGAAGAGTGCTGTTTTCTGATTCCTGGTCAGGTCCGTTGCTGGCCATCATGTTTTTTTTCTTGATTTATGTAGTAATACATTGGCAATATTTCTAAAGCATTTTGGTGGAGGAGAAAAAGTCACGTTATCTCGGATGATGTAGAAATCATGTTGAATCAAGCTACTTATTTAGGGGGAAAAAATGATTCTTTGTTAGTAGTACCTCCAAGAATTCAAAGGCAAAGCCTTTATTGTGATAGTGGCAATAAAATGTCTAGTATGTTTTATCTGAAACGTTTGATGTATTTCACATCTTGTTTGTGACTGAATAGGAAGATGAGAAATCGTACGAATATTTGTTAATGTAACTAGCAGTTCAACTTTAGCTCAAAAACTGTATTTGAGTTCTCTAGGAGGTTGTAAAGAACTTAACTTACAAAGCAGCAAGACTAATTATTTTATCTCACCATTGCCTGGGAACAAAAAATAATAAAATTATTGTTAGCTGTAGCCTTCTTGATAAATAAGAAAATGTCCCACAGTATTTCATATACCTTTAATTTTTAAAATATTAAATGTCATCTCTATCAGGTGGCGTTAGGTATGCATTGTTCCATACCAACATTATTTGAGTATTAAATGTTTGAAAGTGACCATTTTAAGCTTTAACTGCAGTGCATTCATTAGATTTACTCTGGTATAAATCTTAAGTAATATGTCAAGAATCAAGACTTACATACGTGATCCCTTTGAAATTGTGTAGTTCATTCTAGGTAAAATGTTTTTGTATTTTTCAGTGTAGGTAGTAAACATTTATTTAAATATCAGTTGTAACAACCTTCTTTTCCTGCAAGATTTTGAACAATTATTAACAAAGTTGCCTCCCTTTGACATCATTATAGAAATGGGCACATCTGTTAATGACTGCATGACTGCTGTCTCTGAAAAGGAGCTAATTCTTAAAGTTAAGTATTGAATAAATCACAGTTATTCAAGAATGTTCTTACAATCATGTAAGCTATAAAAGTTTAACATATGTAGGGTTATCTGGCCTCTGCAGACCTTTTAATGCTGTAGATTTTGGTTCTATAGGGAAAATCTATTGGAAAACTCAGCTTGATGTAACCGCCCATAAAAAATACAGCCTTGCAGTTCAGCGACTTGACTAAACTGCTGTCAGTGATAGGAAAGGTATCACATAAATGTTTTCTTTGGATTGGATGCGTGATTACTGCTTCCTTAGGGTACTTCGGGCTTGCTGCATAGCCTCTGTCTCTGTAGGAAGGAGGGGCAAGTCTGGGACTGAGGACAGGAAAACTCATGTTGGGTTGTTTAAACTTCGATACATTGTTTCACTATTGGTGTTTCTGTCTTGCTTTAAAAAGATCTATAATACTACACAGTCAGCTGAAGCATGGTAAACAGTTCTGTTTCTGTATTCTGAGAACAAAGACGCTGGAGGTGGACGAGAGCTAGCAGGTCATCTGATGCATTTTGTTGCCTGTGTAGGGTTCAGAGGTAATGTAATTTGTTCTAAGGATTGATTGAGGGTAGTGCCAAGTAACGCTGTTCCGACATTGGGGTACACTTTTTGAATTAAGATTAAACGAAATAGGTGCCTGTCATCCAGCTCCCTTGAGCTGACTTCAGGAAGGGACCATTTGCTCAGAATGGGTTTTGTACATCTGAAAATGAAGCTGCTGCTGCATTTTAGGAATTTGGAGGCTCCTAATTGTGTTTGGTATTAGACTTAGTCCAGGGATATTCTTCATCAGAGATGGCTTCATAGAGCAAAGACAGAAGGGGCTGTGGCAGATGCTCCTGGCTCTGGAATCTGTGAATTTTCCTTTTTTGTGCTCTGAACTCAGGGGCCTGAATTTACAGCCTGCAGAAATCTTGCTCTTCTGGGCTCTCGGCTGTGAACTAATCAGATCTTCTGCTTCAGGGCTTCTGATCTGAACTCAGAAAGAAATACCAGATTGAGTAATTGATTAGATGCTTTTAATTTATTTTCCTTCTCCTTTGGTGTAACAAAAACTCCTGGAATATAAGTGTTAGCCTTGCAGTGTGTATAAGGAATTTCTACCTTGGATGGTTTTATTCCACCTCTCTTCAGGTGCTGGTAGTATCTAGTCCTGGAGTTGATTGCTTTTTTTGTTCAAATAGGACAGGTTTTTCTGCTGACTAGCGGAGGGTACATGTGGATTGTCCAGCTGCATGTCACCTAATTCTTTCTCTGCCACCGTTCAAGTCATCAGCGTGACAACATTGTTGTTTCCCTGTTCCTAGCACACTTCCTACAGCAGGTTAGCTTCCTGGGAATGAAGGATTTTAGCCAACAGAAAGTGCCTTTGATTAGGGATGGAAACATAATGGCATTTGCGCTGCGCGAAGTCAGACAAAATTAATGGGACTCCTTGGGCCATGTAAAACCTGCAGTTTTACTCTGTTTCAGCATTCCTTCTTTAAGCAGAAAGTTCTCACTTTCAAGTTGCTTGGAGATGGGATTATTTTTTTTTGAGTGCATGTCATCCTGAGTATGAACCAGATCTTGCAGATTTGACT
Organism: Buteo buteo; assembly: GCF_964188355.1. Classification (NCBI taxonomy): domain Eukaryota; kingdom Metazoa; phylum Chordata; class Aves; order Accipitriformes; family Accipitridae; genus Buteo; species Buteo buteo. Next base: position 27,811,867 of record NC_134187.1, on the reverse strand, counting down.
TGTGCGAGTACTTTGCTCGAGCTAAGTTGAAGAGGTCTTAATTTCGTTGGAATAAAATAATGAGGACCTGAACACTAGTGAATTCAGCCAGGTTTTGTCTGTGTAAAGGCCTGAAGATTAGGGTAGCAGTTTCCGAAGCTGAGTTTGATGGGATACATAAACTGTGGCTGCATCTCCATGGCTTTAAAAGATACTTGTCTGGATGACTAAGGCGGGCAGAATTTGGCCATTAATTCAGATATCTTTGGTATGTGAATTGGGGCAGAGATCAAAGGTCTGTTTCATTGCTTTTCTGGTACTTCCCAATTCCCATTGAGTCAGCAATATCTTTTAAATAGAGCTCGCAGATATATTCCATAATTCCTTCTTTATGGCCAAAACCAGGAGGTGGTGAAGTATGGGGGGGGGAGAGAAAGATAAACTTCAGTCATCATTGTGTTAAAAGGCTTGTTTTGGCTCAGTTTACGCTTTTGCTTGAGGTGTTTTTAATTGTTTACTGTGATCTGGTTTGCTGATCTCCAGTGATATTTTGCTGGAAAACCAGATTTGCATTCTTTTTTTCCTCTACGCTGTTTAAAATGTGCCCGATTTGAGGAATTTATTCCACCATTTTGCTAGAGCTTCAACATGTACTTGGAATTAAGTGCTTTGTAAAATGAAAATGGACTTATTCACATGCTTGAAGTTAAGTGCAAGTATTTTATAAGTTCAGGCTTAAAAGAATAATGTTTTGTAAATGTCAAATATGAATGCAGCTTATTGCTGCGTGCCTGAAATGTTTCCCGTAAAACATCATTAAAGCCATTTAATTTAACAAAGCCTTGATTTTCTGTAGTGGGTGAAAATATTCATGTACTGAATGCTTTCAGTCAACCCAGCTTTCAAACAGGTGAAACAATGCTTACAAAGACACTTCAGTCCGTGGGTCAAATCCTGAAGGGCATGTTAATAGCCAGATCTTACAAGTTGATCTATTTAGGCAGACTCTGGTGCTTTTGTGGGAATACACTGGCTTCAGAAATCCACCCACGCAAGCCTCTTCCCAAGATTGGGGCCCATGTAATAGCTTAGCCTTTAACAACGCATACTCCTGCTGAAATCAGTCATCCTTTAGGGCATTCCAATTTGGCCTTAGCTGCATTAAAAGCAAGTTAGTGTGTTTCTGGATTTAATTTCATTATACCTGGTGAATACATAATTTTGTTGTGGAGTGTAATCTATCAACTTTTTTGATTTTGTACATTTTAAACAAACTGACAATAGCTGGAAATAAATCTGTGAAAGGACAAAGATGCTAGGCAAATCTATTGAGGGTTAAATTCTGCACATTGCAATTACACAATTAGTGTAACTATTTCTGTAAGACAAGGAGGATTAGGCCTCTGATGGGCTTTTCAGTAGCATAGGCCAAAATCTGCTCTTGATTATAGCCACATGGCCCTTTTGAACTTGGTTTGCTTTTAAATATAGTTTAATTGTTCAGTTTCATAGTTAATATGTGAAATTACAGTATTTAATGTGTTCTACAGTGCATATAAATACAGATCACAAATTAAGTGGGATTCATAGCCCAATTGTGTTGGAAAAGTAAATTAGTTTGGCCTGAGATTCAGGTATCCAGCTATCTGACAGCTATGACGCTTTGCACCACTTGAATCTAAAATTAGTAGAGCTCTTCTGTACTGGCATTAGAAAGATGTGTATGTGTTTTAGTTCACAAAACGGGTAAAAGTCTGACTCTTTACGCATCTTGCAGAGGTGTGTTTCAGGCAATTTGCAGAGAGACTATAGGTGAACAGTGAAGTCCTCAAAAGTCTTTTGCTGGGTACTGAAATGGGTATCCTGTCATCCTGCTTGCAGACCTTTTCTTCTGCCTGATCAGGTTACACTCAGGGTGTTCCTTGTGTGACAGGATCTCTTAGGCACAGTAGAAGCAGCATTAGAAAATGCATGTGGTCATTTGGACAGACGTTTTACAGTAGCAGTAATAATAATAAAGCATCCTGAGCAGGTCTAGCGAAAGAGCTTTTTTGAGAGAGAACAGCACTTAAGATGCTGTGGTTTTTACTGAAACAAAACTTCTGTTAATTTTGGTAGAAGTCAGGAACTTAGCTATTGATGTTTATAAATATTTAATGCTTTAAATTACTTTGCCTTTAGATAAATTTTTAATCTAGAGATAAAGGGTTTACGTTATGTCCTAGAAATTAGGAAATGACTCAAGCATTTGTCTGGAGAAGCCACTGCTGTGTAGTTGTACATAACTTCTCAGAATAAGGTATTGTTGCTAAGATAGATTAAGTGCTTCACCTCTGTTTGTGCCTTGAAAATTCTCTCCCAGTGACCATTGTTCAGATCATAACCTGATGCTGGAAACCATATTATAATACCATGTATTACAGATTAGTTCTGCACTTAAAATTCAATTTTTGAAAGGTTTTAGATATGAAATCTTCTCTGGAGGAAAATTATTCATCATAATTTTTAGAAAGAAAGTTGATTTCAGAATTAAAAAGGACATACATTTCAAACAAACTGAAAGTTTCTTTGTATTGTAGAGCAAACATTTTTCTCAGGCTTTATGACTTCTACCCTCTTCATCCAATTTTTAACAAAATAATTGCTGAGAAACATTTGTTGTGGGTTTGGGTAGGTTTTTGTTTTTGTTGATGTCCAGTTTACACTAGAGTTAAAGCAGCAGTTGGCTCAGTATCTCTTTAAAGGAGAGAAGAACAGACACAGATGAGCTACAGGAAGAAAGCCAAAGTTGATTAGGTCCCTGATGAAATTACCTTGTAATTTTACTGTGCTCAACAGGGTACTTTTGCATCATTCTGTTTCTGTTTTTTAAAATAGAGCCCTTGTTAATAAAGTCCATACACTCCTTGTGAGGCCAGATCTAGCCTACCTCTGAGAATATCAACCCAAATTCTAATTTTCTGCTTGTTTCTGTTGCAAATTGTATTAAATGAAATGAAATTGATTAATGTAAGCATTATATGATTCTATTTAAATTGTACATTTATTTTTGCTTTCTCATGCATATGAATTCCCTTCAGATCTTGCATTACACTGCATCAGTTCAGCTGTCCAACATGCTGTTTACAGTGGGTTTACGGTAGCACTGAGCAGCTATCTGTAGTTTGCAGCATCAAACACTTGTAGTCTAAGTTATAATCTAATTTATAAAGATTATATTAGCATCGTAGAAACAATACATATTTATACCTTGGTATTTTGACTATCCTACTGAAGCATTTTTTGGCTTTGGGAACCACATAATACTCAAGAGAATTTAAAGAATTAAGTTTAGACTTTGAGAGCATGTGTGCCTCCACAAGAATTTGCAATGTAACACCAAATTAAAGATTTGAGTAAATAACATTAGAAAATGGGGGATCATCTTTTTCTAAGCATTTTGAATTTAGTGCCTAGATTTTTGTAGTCATTTCAGTGACCAATATCGTGAATGGTCTGTTAGAGATTTAGATGTATGGCTAAAATGTTGATGGATCTTTGTACTGTTTGGGCTGGATGTTGGATTTTTTTTCTTTGTGTTTCCCCAACCAATACACTTTGTGGAGTCTACGCACCTCTGATATTCTGTCATTTGCCTTGTTCAGGGTATACTTCTTCATTGAAGGTTGCATGCCCTCTTCTGTTTTCCTAGGAAGAAGTACCTCAAGGGGCGGGGGGAGAGGGAGAAGCTGCCCTTTTTTTTTTTTTTTTTTTAAAAAAAAGACTTTGTTCCTAGCATCTGGAAGATCTAGTGTGACTCCTGTTGCTCTACCCTTGGTTCCCCTTTCTTCTTTCCTCCATTACTTTTAAGTTAAATTTTAGCTGTAGGTTGGATTCCTTGTGGGCCTGTACCTATAAAGGACAGATGGAAGATCGTCTTCCTTTGGGAGGCTTCTTTTGGGACACACTTGCACATCCCCTGTACCAACTCTGCAGACCAGTGAATTGTACTTCCTCCTCAGACTGGACCCTTCCCAGTTGTGATGGAAAAAGAGGCGGCCTTGATTCCAGTCTCCTCCTGCCTGCTGCTGGAGCAGAGAGCTCCCGCGGAGCACTAGCTCTAGTCCTAGAAAGCAGCATGGGCTTCACTCCCTGAACTGTAATTGAAGCTGTAGGGAAACCTTTGAGTTTTTCCGTATCATAATCAAACACAAAAAAGCGATGTGCGTGGAATGAAATTTCTTGGGCTGTGTGCCCATGTGCTGGTTCCTGCTGTGAACTCGAGTTCCTAGAGTAGGGATAAAGCCCGACGGGGACTTGAGTCTCGGGTCATGTACTGACGTGCGGGTGTCCTACTGTGAGAGTGTTTCAAGTGTAGAGTTTAATCCCTCTCAGTGAAAGTGCTGAGAGAGCAGAACACCCAGGGGACAGACACTAACATGGTCACTTCTTTTGAAATGATTGTATTTCTTTTGGTTTCAGTACCCCAACTTGCACATGGGCATGTGAGCATTGCCGTTTAGGATAAGGGAGTCAGTCTGGTTTCATGCTTGGACCTTGCGCTGCCAATGAAAGCAAATGCTCCTTCCCTGCTGTGTGCAACCAAGTTAGTTAATTATGCAACACACTAAGATGTCTTCTATATCTTAACTGCATTTTAAACCCCCAAGACTTGTTTTTCATGTATTGGCTTAATGACTCAGCTGATAAATAATTTTCTGTTGATTTATTTGCTTATTGTTTCTTCTTCTGAGTAAATAAACAGGCCATCACAGTATGTATCTCAATGACTAGCAGTTAATGTTGACAAATGGCTTAGATGCTATGTGATATAATGGAGTCTGCTTGCAATTTGATTTTGTCAGCGTAGCAAATGGGAGTCTAATTAACGTTTTTGGTCTTCCCGTTTTTTTTTAATTTCAGTTAAAATGCTTTAAATTCTGTATTTCATGATTAAAAATCTCAGCTTCTACAGTCTCTTTAACCCTTCTAAGTTCTCTCCATGCCATAGTACTAAAGCATTTAGTGACTGTACATGCACTTCAGTGCTCCTCCTATTGATGTACTTTGTGAGAGGAGACTGTGATTGTGTGTAGTGCCTTTGTTGTGTTACTTTTTAATGTTATATATCTTTGATACGTGTTTAAGAATTCCTGTTGGTGGGGGTTGTTTTTGTTTGGTTGTTTTTTTTCCCTTTTAGATAGCTCTAGAATGCCAAGTATAAGGTTTATTGATCTTTGTGCAGTTAGCAAGCAGTTTTCCACTGATGGTCTTGGTAATGCAGAGATGCTTAGCTGCTTCTGTTTTTCATTCCCAATACTTTTTTTACTTTTCATTTAAATTATATTTCATATCCTGTCATTGTCTAATAAACTTTCCAGTTTCAATAGGTTGGTTTTGAGTCTTGAAATTTTGGAGTTCTCCCAATCTGAAAACACTTGTATCATCAGAAAATATCCCTTTTTTTTTTTGTTTTTTGTTTACTGCCTTCTTCAAATCTTTAATAAATGCAGATTCTGGAAAACCACACCATTCTTCTCACATTGGAAGGCAGCCAAGATTCAAGACTCTATTATTCTGTAAGTCATTTTTCAGGCTGCAAAAGGACTATATCCTAGTTGGTTTTAGTCAGCTTTTAGAAATATATGACAATTTTCCCTCTACCTATATACACACCCACCCACACACACCCCTTTTTTATTTTTAACTCAGAGGAGTCCAAACAATTATGGGGGAATTTGATTTATCATTGCAGAAATTATGGGAATTTGGCATTGTATTCTCAGTATCTTTCCCACTATTTTAGTGGTTTTTTTGTTTTAATTTGTTCTTACCAGTTACTCCCAGTGGAACTAATCAGAGCTACATCAGTAATTTCTCAAGCTTCTTCACTTATTTCTCACAAATAATCTGGAGAATAGTGATGTATTTTAGTGTAAGTTTCTGTAAGCAGCTTTTTTTCTCTGATACCTTAAGTTCTTTTTGAATTTGTAGTAAGGTGATGGTAGTTGGCTGTGTAAGCTGCTTGTAGGTGGATGTCTTTAGGTTTCCTGTGTGGCTACATCATTTCTACTTTGAGACTCCTTCATGTGATGGAACATGGTAATTTTTCTGTAAAGGAGGCTGTGGGGAGAGGAACAACAAATTGTCATCTTAAAGACTAGGTCCATGCTCGGTAAAGAGCTTATTCAGATACTTATCCATTGCAGTGGCTTGCATAGTCTGACTGCCTCCCTGATTCTGATCATCCATGAACATGTGTGTTATTGTCTGATTCTTCATAACAAAATTCTCCTTTTTTTTTTTGATAGGTGCTATGCTCTCTTGCTTTGTGTCTTATCCTGATTTTCTAACCATTGCTTGGGTAGGGCTTCTGTCTTGCTAAGGAAACATTCCTGGCATAAAAAACTTCTATAGCATGTGTCAGTTTACTTGTTGGCAGTGGGCATTTAAATTACTAGCCTGCTGGTACCAAACTAAATTATATTCCATAGTGGTTGTGTGAAAAGGGATCAACATCGCTATCTTTGTCTCCCCCCCCCCCCCCTTTTTTTTTCTTCCATTCCCCTCTCTTTTTTCTTTCCTTTTTATTTTTTAAAATGACTTTATAACATTGTTCCATCATCTGACAATGTCTGTGGTACTTGTATAGGATGGGAGAATTTTAGAAAAATAGGGTGTGTGTGTGTGTATTGTAAAGCAAAAATTTCCCTTACTACCTAATGTTTTTGTTTTTCTGTTAAGATATGTATTTGAGTAATGTTGCTTTAGTTTTAATTTCTCCTGCTTCTATGTGACTTACCTATTATGCTTTACTCTGTTTTATAATTATAAATCTTGGTTATTTTTAATATAAGTAATTTAAAGATACTACTATTTGCCTTTTTGAAATCCAGCATCACTTTTGACATTTAAATCTTAACTGCAGTAAGGTTTTCAGCTGTTTGGTGGCCTTGTATTGATCTAGAATTTTTCTGAAACTTGAACATGATGACATCAGGAGTGCCTTCGTCATTGTTAAAAACCAGTGATCCCCAATCTTGACCAAAATACTGCCAGTACATTCTGTAATCATGCAGATAAGTATCTGTTAAATTATGTCTTGAGGCAATTAATCAAAATAAAGACTGAATGAAGATTTTAAGATTTAACCTTTTAAAATTATCAGTATAATCCTTTTAAAATTACCAGTATAATTTTTTTTTCCTGATTTGGAAGGCACTAATGGCATTTTTATTAACCTCGGTAACTGCCTATTTATATTTCCCTCTTCTCCCACTTCGTGCTCCCCATGCTGAATGTTTCCTGGTGGATACTGTTGGATGCTTTATGAAGAGTGGTGTCCTTCGCGATCTCACTGCTTCTTCCTGCAAAGTTTGTAAACAGGAATTTTTATGTGTAGTTACTGCTGATATTTTCAGTATGATAACAGTTTTACCTGCAAGCAGAGCTTTTTATCTCCTCCGTTGGGCCATTTTCACTTTTGACATCAGGGTAAAGCTATTTTTATGGTTTAATTGGTATCACGGTTTCTGTTAGTATCGTTTTTTTGTCTGGGCCCTGAG